>NW_007249768.1:33064-34596 GCF_000164805.1 Carlito syrichta
GATCATGACCCAGAAGCCTGTGACCAATATTAAGGCTCTTAGATGTGGCACAAGTTTGAATTATAAGTTGTGTGAAAGCCAAATCTGCAGTTTGCGGAAGAATGGGAGCAATGAGCTTCTAAAGTTAGCTTGTGTTCATCCCGGTCTCAGAGTTTTTATGTTTTGAGCTCTCACAGGAGCTTAATCTAGTTAGTGCTGAGTAGAAAGGGGGTGGAAATGGGGTCAATAGCTCCCAAACGCATCCTAGTGGTCTCGGGGTCAATGGCCCTTCCTGATCCCTAACGCTCAGTGGGCCTCTGTGGCCGGCTCCCAACAACGGGAGAATCGGGAAGTGGCAAAAAAGAAAAGACAAAAACAACAGGAATCCTCTTCCTGGGGAGAGGGCAAGACTCTGCCCATTTTTATTTATTTTTCACAAGCGTATATAGGTTTTCCACTCAGCCCTGTACCCACAAATGTATCTTATGTTGCTAACCAAACGCCCACGTACATCCTTTTTGCACTCACAATAAGGTTGACCTTTAACAATTTCAACCACAGATGGTGTTTTTCTTAAATCAAACATTTATGAATGTCCTGGTTTTCTTCCTAACTTTCTCATAACTATTTACTATTATAGGCCTATAATATCCTTACCCTATAAAGCTAAACCTTAACCCTAAGTCTTATTTAACTTATTACTATATATTTATTTCTATTAATCTTATTTCTATCCTTATGTCTCTATATTTTCTTAACTATTACTTATACTATTATATATCTCTTATCTTACTAGTTTATCTTATCTTACTATCTTATTAATATTCTAAATTCTATCTTCATTAAACTACTTATTTAATCCTAAAATAACTTAACCTATTTTTTATCTCAAACGATTGTTTTCCACCAGCTCTCAGCTGGGGTCTGTTGTTTATGAGGAAGTGATGGACTCGTTTTTCTTGGCCTCCGGCTGTTACCGAAAAACATCCTTACACACCCTAAGGGGCACCCTTTTTGCTGCAATCTCACCTCCATTATGCCTATGTATAATTTTTGCTGTCAAATGCCATCATCCATTTGCACATCTGTTATCTCAATTAAAGAGGGAACATTCTCAAGCCTATGCACGCAATCCTTCAAAGTTAGGGAAGGTCCGTCAACAGGATCCATGGGGCTTTGCCTCCGTCATGGCCGCATTTTCCTGGGGCCTTGCTCCCAGCTGGTTTTTTTCCTGTTTTCAAGTCCCTTTTACCTCACTTTTACTAGTGATTGCGGCTCCCAACAAACCCCACCAGGTTTTCATAGCGAAGAGCCAAGGAAAAAACCTCTCTTAGCTCTGGCATGAGAAAGGGGATAGTTTGGGGAGCCGGCCCCCGAAAAGAGATTTAGGGGGTCCCTTGGAAGGTGTGATAGCATTGGCGTTTCTATAAGGATAGATATTAAAAGAAAGAAAGAAGGAGGGATAGATATAAAGAGAAAGAAAGAAAGTGGATATCTGTTCAATGGATTGACCAGAAGCCATTTATTGGGGGTTTACAGCTTGTATTTATCCC
>NW_007249768.1:34799-38926 GCF_000164805.1 Carlito syrichta
CCCAGTTCCTCTCTGTTTTACGCTAATTCTATCTACACTATAGAAACTCTTAATTATAGCCCAAACCAATTCCTAAGGAATGTAACCCAGCCCAAAGCTCGTGCTGGGCCTTTAGGAATGTGGCCTAGCCCAAAGCTTGTGCTGGGCCGTAGCTCTAGACATTTATCTGTATTATTAAGGTTGAAACAGCACTTTGTATGTATATACTAATTCTACAAATATACTATTAAATCTTTAAAGAAGCTTGTACCATATTAAAGGCTTCCAAATGTGACCTGAGTTTGAATTATGTTAAGTTTAAAACCGAAACTGCAATCTGTGAGAAACGGGAACAATGGACTCCTAAAGTAAGCCATGCCTGTTGTACTCTCCGAACTTCATGCTTAGATCATCAAAGTCCCTGCTAGTGGAACGTGCCAAAACAGCAAAGAAAGGGACAACGGGCCTTCAGCTCCTGAACTCGTCCTAGCGGTCTCAGGGTCTGCAGCCTCCCTGGATCCCTAATGCTCAGGCAGGCCTCCACGGCCGGCTCCCAACAGGATAGTAACCATTATAAATAGTCCAGAGCATTCTTTGTCAGAAAAGCTTACTCTCTAGTGGCCATTCAGAGTCTCATTCCACCTGGAGGAAGGGCATTCTCTGATTTCAGCTCCCTCTTTCTGTGTCACCTGAAAGGGTGAGGGGAGAAACTTGTGAGGTTCACAGTCTAGGTAAATGGACCCAATAAAAGACTGAGAATCAATCATGAGATTATAGAACACTTCCCCTCTCCCATCCCTTACCAGCACACCAACAGTGCTCCAAGATAAAAAATAAAGTATTTGTGGCCGGGCTAGGTAGCTCAGCCTGTAATCCCAGCACTTTGGGAGGCTGAGGTGAGTGGATTGCCTGAGCTCGTGGGTTCACAACCAGCCGGGGCAACTTGGCGAGACCTTGTCTCTACAGTGAATAAAAAATTAGGCATGACAGCGTGCACCTGTAGTTCCAGCTACTTGGAAGGCTAAAGCAGAAGGATCACTGGAGCCCAGCGGGTCGATGGTAGGGTGGTTGTGAGCATGCCACGATACTCCAGCCTGGGAGACAGTGAGACTCCAACTCTAAAATAAAATAAAATAAAATACGATGAAGAATAAAGTATTTGTGAATCGCATATCTTGACAAAGACCTTGTATCCAGAATAAAGAACTCTCAAAACTCAACAGCAAGATGACAATCTCAACAACATCAACAACAAAATGAGCAAAATATTTGAACAGACACTTCACCAAAGTGAATATATAGATGACAAATAAGCACATGAAAAGATGTTTGGCATAATTAACTATTAAGGAAATCCAAACTACAACCACAATGAGATATACTGCACACCTATTAGAATGGCTAAGATAACTGACGGAAGCCTGGCCCAGTGACACACACCTGTAATCCCAGCACTTTGGGAGGCGGAGGCAAAGAGGATTGCCTGAGCTCAAGAGTCCAAGACCAGCCTGAGCAACATGGCAAACCTCATCTCTACAATAAATTTTTTTTAAAAATTAGCTGGGTATGGTGGCACATTCCTGTGGTTCCAGCTACATGGAAGGCTGAAGTGGAAGGATTACCTGAGCCCAGCAGGTCGAGGCTGTGGTGGCTGTGAACGTGCTACTGCACTCCAGCCTGGGCAACAGAGTGAGACTTTGACTCAAAAAAAAAAAAGCATAAATGTTTATAGCAGCCCTATTCATAATCACCCAAAATTGAAAAGAACCCAAATGTCCTTCAACAGATGAATTAATTTTTTAAAAGCACAACAATATGCCAGACTTGGTAGCTCAGCCTATAATCCCAGCACTTTGGAGGCTGAGCTGAGTGAATTGCCTGAGCCCCCGGGTTCGAGGCCAGCCCGGGCAACTTGGAGAGCCCCTGTCTCTACAATCAATCAAAAATTAGCCAGGCATGGTAGCGTGCACCTGTAGTTCCAGCTACTTGGAAGGCTGAGGCGGAAGGATTGCTTGAGTCCAGCAGGTCGAGCTGGGGTGGCCGTGAGTGTGCACTGCACTCTAGCCTGGGCGATGGAGTGAGACTCCAACTCAAAAAATAAAAATAAAATTAAAAAAACCCAGCAAGAGGTACATTGAGGTACAAGGCACAAAATATGAGGAAGGCCATACAGCTTTTTCAGCCTTTGATGTGTTCAGCAACCTGGAAGCTCACCAAAGCTGTTCAAGAGTTTTTATGGAGTTTAGTCTTCAGCTTCCACCTTTTCTGAAGTGGTGAATTCTGAATTTAATCTTTTTGACCTCAAACTAACCTTTTTGGATATTGGCCCCCAGAAGTCCAAGAGAGACATAGTAAACTCATTAGGTAGGTATGTTAAAATCATTTGAGGTTATATGTATATAAATGTGTTGCTCTAGTATATGTCCCCAAATTGTGTAAGAGCCCTAAAATTCTGATATGTCTTAGTATATGTTATCAGTAATATAATTATTATGTTAAATTGTTGTGTGCCACAAAATCAACCAAGTTTCCTTGTCAGTTGTCTTCAACCATGACTATTTTGTCTTTTGTCATCCATAGACAATTACTGTTTTACTTTGATTCTTCTTAGAAAGTGGTTTATAATCAGCTACAGTCCAAAATTAGCTTCTTTAAAAAAAATTTGTTGGGCGTGGTGGTAATCCCAGCACTTTGAGAGGTGGAGGCTAGAGACTGCCTGAGTTCAGGGGTTCGAGACCAGCCTGGGCAACTTGGCAAGACCACTTCTCTACAATAAATCAAACAAATTAGCTGGGCATGGTGGCATGTGCTTATGGTTGTGGTTACTTGGAATACTGGGGCAGAAGGATCACCTGAGTCCAGGAGGTCAAGGCTGCGGTGGCCATGAGTGTGCCACTGTACTCCAGCCTTGGCAACAGAGTGAGACTCCTACTCAAAAAAAAAGAAAGAAGAAAAAAGAGGCCGGGCTCGGTGGCTCAACCTGTAATCCCGCACTTTGGGAGGCCGAGGTGAGTGAATTACCTGAGCCCGCGGGTTTGAGACCCGCCTGGGCAACTTGAAGAGACCTCATCTCTACAATAAATCAAAAAAGTTAGCTGGGCGTGGTCGCACGCACCTGTAGTTCCAGCTACTTGGAAGGCTGAGGCGGAAGGATGGCCGGAGCCCAGCAGGTCGAGGCTGCGGTGGCCGGGAGCAGCCACTGCACGCCAGTCTGGGCGACTGAGTGAGACTCCAGCTCAAAAAAAAAAAAAAGAAAAAGAAAATTCATAGAAGGGACTCAACAAATACTCTTAAATACAGGTTTCAGCTGGATGTGGTGCCTCACGCCTATAATCCCAGCACTTTGGGAGATTGAGGTGGGAAGATTGCTTGAGCCCAGGAGTTTGAGACCAGCCTAGGCAACACAGCAAACCCTGTCTCTGTTTTTAAAAAATTTACATTTAAAAAACACAAGTTTCTGATAATTTTGAAGATCATACCATTGGACTAGGTAAAAACTTCCAGGACTCTAATTAAAAAACTGTTATGTACATGGCCAGGAACAGTGGCTCATACCTGTAATCCTAACACTGAGAGAGGCCAAGGCAAGAGAATTTTTGAGGCCAGGAGTTCAAGACCAATGTAGGCAACATAGTAAGAACTCTTCTTAAGAAAAAGTTTTAAAATTAGCCAGATGTGGTGGTACATGCTTGTAGTCCCGACTACTTGGGAGGCTGAGGCAGAAGGATCACCCGAGCCCACGAGGTCGAGGCTGGCTGTGGTGAGCTATGATCATGCCACTGCACTCCAGCCTGAGTGACAGAGTGAGAATCCAACTCAACTCAAAACAAAAACAAACAAAAAAGCTGATGCATTCATGAAAACTGCTAACCCAGCGTCAAGCAGAACAAGAGGTAATCACATGGGACTAAACTAATAAAAGACTAAAGTGATTTTTTTCTTGACTTTTTGTTTAAAACATTGTTGATTCTCTTTATGTTTTGCTTTAAGAGAAAAAAAAAGCAATGGCTAGGGTACAGTAGATTGATTTTGGCTCACTGCAGCCTTGAACTCCTGAGCTCAAGAGATCCTTGCAGCCGGGCTTGGTGGCTCAGCCTGTAATCCTGCGCCTTTGGGAGGCTGAGGTGAGTGGATTGCCTGAGCCCGCG
>NW_007249768.1:39023-57840 GCF_000164805.1 Carlito syrichta
GCCACTGCACTCCAGTCTGGGTGACAGAGTGAGACTCCAACTCAAAAAAAAAAAAAAGAAATCCTTCCACTTCCGCCTCCCAAGTAGCTAGGACTACAGGCACATCCCACCATACTCAGTTAAATTTTTTGTAGAGCTTTTTTTTCTTTTTTGAGCTATTTGTAGCTTATAACAAATTTGGCAAAGTATACTTCTGTCAGCAAAACTTAAAACATTTATCTTTCTCTCTACCTGATTTTTCAATAATTTGGAAACTATTTGTATTATTGATTTACTGTATATATATATATGTGTGTTCAATAAGAATCTGTTTCCTTTTGTAACATGACACAAATTGAAACATATTTGTCTTGATTGGCATGACATATTTTCAAGTATTACCAGGCTACATTGAGGAACTGAAGGTGACTTTATAAAGTTGATTAAAAAAAACTCCTTGAAAACACTGACTTGGTACCTTCTCTACATGGTTCCTTTACAAGATTCCTGATGTGTGGTAAGTAAAGACTGTCCCTTTCTAACAAGCTCAGGATCCTCAAGATGGTTTGGGACCTCAAAAAGAGAGGAACTCACTCAATTCATACACATATTACAGACAAAGTTTATAACAAGGTCTCCAACCCATACCATAGGAACTCTACTTTCCTGAGATCAAGCTACAAAGAATGTTCTCAAACCACCCCTGATTACCCATACGGCTCTCTTATTTCAACTTCCTGGCATGGCACACAGGAACCCCTAACAGACCAACAATCCTAGGAAGGGCCATTGCAACGCCCCTGTTCAGCACGAAGCTGCTACAGAAGAGAACTTCACCCAAATGCCAAAGATTGGTATTTCCATCTGTCTTGGGGAATTGTGGAAGCCGTTTTGTACACGAGCCACCCTGGCTCTAGCTGGCCCATGAGTGGCTTACAGTCAAGGTGAAACACCAGCCAATCCGAACTGCCTCATTTGCATGACAGGAACCAAAATGCATGGCCACAATCCTAATATTCACCCCTAACTGTAAAGAAAGTCAGACTCCACTGGGTAGAACCTCAGGCCACTGTTTCAGGGCATATAGCAGTTATTTTTTGTTGCTCTGTTCAATGTTCTCTTCACGACGTATTTTCTCTTTAATAATCTGCCTTTTAAAACTCATAGCTATTTTGGTGAATGCTTTCACCTCAATGACACCAGCCTTCTACTCTACCTAAAGATGTATTGAGCTCATCAAAAAATCTCTACTGGCGGCCCTCTGGACTCAAAGACTGAGTTTATAGTTTGTTCTGATCATCAAATTTTGTTTTTCTATTATTTCTGTAAAAATGCCTCTTATTAAATGTCTGGTTACTCAAATCATATGGAGGCTTGACTTTGATGAAAGTTCATCTACAGCCGGGCTCTGTGGCTCAACCTGTAATCCTGCGCCTTTGGGAGACTGAGGTGAGTGGATTGCCTGAGCCCGCAGGTTCGAGACTCGCCTGGGCAGGTGAGACCTCTTCTATACAATAAATAAATTAAAAAATTAGCTGGGCGTGGTAGCGCGCGCCTGTAATTCTGGCTACTCGGAAGGCTGAGGCGGAAGGATCACCGAGCCCAGCAGGTTGAGGCTGAGGTGGCCGGGAGCAGCCACTGCACTCCAGTCTGGGCGACGGAGTGAGACTCCAACTCAAAAAAAAAAAAAGAGTTCATCTACAATTCCACTGCCTAAAATGAGACACAACTATTGATTGTTCAGTTGGCCTGTTCTATGCTCAGAACTGAGATACTGGTTTAATGGCTTATAAGACAAGACTGAACTTCTTGGGGAATTTTCAAACCAGGAAATGGTGGGGCTCAGAAAACAACACCCCAAAAGGAAGGCCTCCGAAACAAAGGCCTCTGACCTTCTCCGACACTCCTGTCTCTCAGTCTCATTCTTCTGTGAGGCTGGCCATAAAAACTAGAATCTCTCTTCCTCAGGGCGGTCATAGAAACCAGAATCCTGGCCAGGCTCAGTGGCTCAGCCTGTAATCCCAGCACTCTGGGAGGCCAAGGCAAGCGGATTACCTGAGCCTGCAGTTTCGAGACCAGCCAGGGCAATTTAGTGAGCTCTCATCTCTACAATACATCAAAAATCAGCCTAGCGTGGTAGCGCACACCTGTAGTTCTGGCTACTTGGAAGACTGAGGTGCAAGGATTGCTGAAGCCCAGCAGGTAGACAATGGGGTAGCCGTGAGTGTACCACTGCACTGCAGCCTGGGCGACAGAATGAAACTCCAACTCAGAAGAAGAAACCAGAACCCCTTTCCCCAAAGGCAGCCAGAAAACCTAAAATTGTTACTCTAAGTTTCCCTTTGGTCTTTCTGTGTAAAAATTGGCCATAAAAAAAAAAAATAATAATCGACCTGCCCTTTTTGACCGTAGGTCATAAAACATCTATTTCACAGAGGGTCCTGCTCCATACCCAAAAGAAAGAAACACATAGAGAGACCACGAAGAATCTATAGGGCTTGCTCTGTTTCTCCACTGTGTATTAGCATTAGATCATACCCTTTTTGTCCAATCATATTTCTACATGACTATCCATACCTTGTGAAGTCTTAAAATGGACAATTTCCCCTGTGTCTTTGGTCTTCATTCCAAAGGCTCCCATGTACACGTTAATACATTTGCGTAGAATTTCTCCTTTTATTCTGCCTCTTGTCAGTGATTTTCAGTGAACCTTCAGAGGACAGAGGGACAGTTTCCTCTTAGCCCCAACAGGTACACAGGGATGAGGAAGGAGCACAGAGCTCCCGGGCCTTCTCCAGGCACAGAATTCTACCAACACCTTGATATGTTCACCAGTGTCCTCGAGCTCATCATATCTGTTGTTCAAGAGTTTCTATAGAGCTTGATGGGTTTGAAAATGCCAACCCTTCACTTTGGAAGACTGAGGTGGGGGGATCCCTTGAGACCAGGAGTTTGAGACCAGTGTGGGCAACATAGTATGATACTGTCTCTACAAAAAAAAAAAATCAAAAAAATTAGCCAGGTGTAATTGCTTGTGGTGGTTGTCCCAGCTACTCCGGAGACTGAAGCAGAAGGGTTGCCTGAGCCCGGGAGGTCAAGGCTGTGGTGATTGATGAGCATGCCACTGCACTCCAGTCTGGGTGACAGTGTAGGAATTCAACTAAAAAAAAAAAATCCAGCCGGGCTCAGTGGCTCAACCTGTAATCCCAGCACTTTGGGTGGTTGAGGCAAGTGGATTACCTAAGCCTGTGGGTTTGAGACCAACCTGGGCAATTTGGCGAGACTTCGTCTGTACAATAAAATAAAATAAAATAACTAGCCGGGCATGGTCGCCTGCTCCTGTAGTTCCGGCTACTTGGAAGGCTAAGGCTAAGTCAAAAGGATTGCTGGAGCCCAGCAGGTAGACTGGGGTGTCCGTGAGCATGTCACTGCACTCCAGCCTGGGCAACGGAGTGAGACTACAACTGGGGAGTGGGGGTGGATCCAACCCTCTAATCACTTACCATCTGAGGCTATTGGGAGCCACACCCTAAGCCACATCATTAGCATAAACTCTGGTGTAATCAAAAGGATTTTTAGGAGCTCTGCCAGAAACCAGGACAAAGACCAGATACATTGTGGTGTTTGTGCACTAGCTGTAGTAAGTGTTCTTCAATCACTCTAATCTCAAAGAGGTCCAGAGAATGCACAAAGTAGTAAGATTCCCGTGAAAGGGTCACATACTCCGATCCTGCAGGTTTGGAAAGTGTCATTTTTTGGGGGAGTTGGAGTTTCACTCTATCTCCCACAGCAGCTTTGTCTGGCAATCCTTCCACCTCAGCCTGCCAAATAGCCAGAACTACAGGTGTGCACCACCATGCCCAGCTAATTTTTTGATTATTGTAGAGACTAGGTCTTGCCAAGTTGCCCAGGCTGGTCTTGAACCCCTGGTCTCAGGCCTCAGCCTTCCAAAGTGCTGGGATTACAGGCTTGAGATACTGCACCTAGGCTTGGAAAGTGTCATTTTAAACAAGATTGCACTGGAGTTTTGCCAGTTCCGGATCTGAATAAAGGCATCCTCAGAATCAAAAGCATAAAAATTCTTTGTTTTTTTACATCCACAAATTTGACAGTATTTCATGTGTCAAAAAGCTTCTCAATTTCCCTCTTAGGTTATGGGGGTCCGCTGGTGTCTTCAGGCAAAAGGAGTTCATGTAAATTAGTCTTGATTGGTTGGGGACACAGATGATTCTGGGACAGCAAGAGAGTGCTTGGCACCAACTCTTCCTAAATGATGCCACAGAATATTAATCCCAGAAGACGTTGAGAGGGGGTGGAGGGGTGGAGGGGACAGGAGGAAAATCTAGTCTGGGAAATTGGAAAACACTATGTGCTCTATTTTTCTCTTGGAGATTCACAATTCATATTTTCTCTAATTTTCTCTTGGAGATTCACATATTCATATTAATATGTTAATGCTCTGAGGAGTCCCACAGCAAAGAGTACTATTTGTCTCTTTGTAACCCACAATTTCTCAAACTTAGCTGACCAAAGAATTTTTTTTCAAATAACCCACTGTGAGGTATTGTCCAGACATAGACCGTTTCCCCCATACCTGACTTCTTTCTTCACCTTCCCCCAGGGAGCCACCTCTGGCCAAGGCTTGTCTCTGAAGGATATGTCTCTGCTGGGCTCAGTTGATCCTTCCACCTCAACCTTCCAGTTAACTGGAAACACAGGCACACGCTACCATGACCAGCTTATTTTTTTATTTATTGTAGAGACGGAGTCTCACCAAGTTGCCCAGGCTGATCTCGAACCCCCAGACTCGCAATCCTGTCACCTCGGCCTCCTAAAGTGCTGGGATTACAGACTGAGCCACTGTGCCCAGCCTCCCATAAATTTTAGCAAACCAGTGTCTCTCCCTGCTGGATCTCCAAGTGACTTTTTTGGAATAGGAAAACATTATGTGCAAGCCCTCTGAGGTTTGGGGTTACCACATTGCACCCACTTAGGTATGTGCTGCGCTACACCAAACCTGGATTGCAGACTTTGATGGCTGGAGATCGAATTGGTATGCAGTAATTCATTCTTTCTCTTCTAACTAGGTTATTTGTCAACCCATTTTCTACCTACGTTCCAGGTCAGTTTTACAAAGAGATAAAGTGGGAACTGTTGACTTGCTTAAATTTCAAGGACAGTAGATAATCATAAGAGCAACCACATACATAGTACTACATGGCTAGAATTGTTCCAAGCACTTATGGATGTTAACCAGTTTAGTTGTCATGACAACACTGTGAAACAGATACTATTATCTGCATTTTACACATGTGGAAACCGAGGCACAGAGCCACCTGCCTAAGATCATAGATAATAAGTGGCTGGGTAAGAATTCAAACCAGGCAGTCTGAATTTAAATTCCATACTCTTGGCCACTTTATTTTACTGCCTCTCAGATGAGATGTCTGTTCTTTTCCCTGAAATTCTGCCATTATTTATTCATTTGGTGCTATAAGAGTCTGTGGTGTCTTCCAGAACTCCATTGAAAACACAGGGTTGGTCTGCCTCAGTGGCTCAGCCTGCAATCCCAGCACTTTGGGAGACTGATGCAATTGGATTGCCTGAGCCCACTGGTTCGAGACCCACCCAGGCAAATTGGCGAGACCTCGTTTCTACAATAAATTAAAAATTAACCAGGCATGGAAGCACGCACCTGTAGTTCCAGCTACTTGGAAGGCTGAGATGGAAGGATCGCTGGAGCCCAGCAGGTCGAGTCTGTGGTGGCCAGGAACATGCCACTGCACTCCAGCCCAGGCGAGAGAGTGAGACTCCAACTCAAAAAAAAAAGAAAGAAAAAGAAAAGTGAAGTTGATAAAACTTCTCCTAGTGAAATCTAGCCTGGCAGGGTCATTGATAAGAAATAAAAAGGCAACTGCCAGGTAAATCAGAAGAATGAGGCAAAATAGTTACTCAAATCAAGTGGCATTTATCTATATTACTAAATTGCTCTCTAACGTTTTTATTTCATTGGCATACACTTTCCAACAGAAAGAGATTATATAGAACACTGGGGCTTTTTAATAGCCTCTAATTTAGCAAGCCACGATAATTTAAGAGAACAGATGAACAACAAGGAGCAAGGACATTTCTGCTGAAGAATTCAGATATGTTCTCTGCTACATTGCTTCTGCCTCTTTCTGGGGAAAGGCAAAATGCATCCAGGAATGGGATGGAACTTTGCAGCTGGTGGTTTTGCATTATCAGGAGGGAAAGTGTTTGTGAAAATGAAAATGACTGATAATTAGGTGTGAAAGCCTGTAAGGGAGACAGATGGAGAAACGTTTGCAGAACCTTTATTTTTATCAAGGACTGAACTCTGTTGGTGGGTGTGTGAATCGGTACAGTCTTTTGGGAAAAAATTTATCAACGTGCTAAAGCTTTAATCCAGCAATTCTACTTCTAGGAGTCTACATTATAGTGATGCTTGCACATTTACAAAACATGTACAGTGATGTTCACAGTAGCATTATTTGCAGTTTTGAAAACTAGAATAAAATCTACATTCATCAACATGAAAATGTTTAAACAAATTGTGGCATATCCATACTTTAGAATAATTTGCTACTAATAAGTGGAATGAGATAGATCTATATATGGATGGAGCAATGTCCCTGATATGTAAAGTGGAAAAAAATAGTACCTATCATAAGATTTCATTGTAAAAAGCTTTTAATGTTAATATATTCATAGAAAAATATCTGGAGGAATGTGTACCAAAGATTTCCAGTTGCTATCTCTTGGAGATGATATGTGAATTTTATAATGTTTACATTTTTCTGAGCATGGATTACTTCTGCAAACAGGAAAAATCCAGCAAATTTGAATTGTCTCTTCAAGAGAAGAACGAAAATAAGAAAGGAAATGTCAGCCAGGCTCGGTGGCTCAGCCTGTAATCCCGCACTGTCGGGGTCCAGCCCGACCTGAGGGGAGTTGGACCCGCTCCAGGGAATCAGGACGGCGAGAAGAAACCACTCGGAGGCAGTTCTTCTGGGATCAGTCTGCCAAATTTTATTCAAACTCCTTCCACCTTATATACCATTTTCTATAACCTCCAGCAGTATGACAAATACCTGCTGGGGGCTTACAGGTCTCATGATGCATAACGTACTTCACAAAAGATTTTTGCTTAAGGTAACAATTAACAATCAAAATTCCATGATGCATATCGTGCTTCACAAAGCTTACATCAAGATAAGGAGTGTATGATTTCAGTAATAGTTTTGCTAACTGTTTTCTATAATATTTAATGATTAATCTGTATATTATAAGCTATTTTTATTTTTACCTAATGTAAAATTTCCTATTAATTTTCCATGATTTAACAAAACACTCAAAATCTATACTATTTATTTTAATGTCCAGCAGTAAAAAATATTTCTGTCAGGGACACTGGTGCCAGAGCCCTCTATGAAATGCTAAATAGTGAGAAGCAGAAAATGTTAACCACAGTGTTCGACATACCCAATGTGTACTTTACCATTGAAGTCTGCCGGACAATGAAGTCGACACCTTAAAGCAGAAATCCAAAGTGCAAAAGTATATCCAGAAATAAGTAAGAGTACTTTGGTTTTACTCTCCAACAGGCCTGTGACTGGATTTTATCACTACCATACACAGGCATATTAGAGGGCAAATTTCAAGCAGAAGGAGGTGAAGTAGCAAGCACAAGTTCACATAGTGTTATATATGGATAACTGAACTATGTATATATATTTCTAAACTTCCTTATAAAATTTCTGGTCTAAGTGAATAAATCAAATAGTGGTTGTCACACCTTTGGACAAGAAAAGGCACAGTTGCCATGACGATGGCTGGGGGGCAGAGGCAGACTAAGAATTTTGGCACATAATGAAACAAAGAACGTTCTGCCTGGCTAGAGGCAGGAAAACAAAACTATTAAAGCAATTTCTGCTTACAGAAACAAAGGCTGTATGGTTACTACTGAGAAACAGAGACTTAAGAATGGCTCAGAGAGTCAGAGAAAAATGAACACTTAAAGCACAGAATGTTTTTCTGCTGTAAGGCTTTACCCAAAATTTTAGCCTAACGGTTTAAAAGGTTTACTTTCAAGTAATATAAGCTTTTATGTCACATATACAAACTGGTCACTATTCATATATCAGTACTACAGGTATCACTGATGCTTTTATGTCAAAAGCAGATCTCCAACATGGGCCTTCATAGGCCTCAACTGTATAACTGTAGATGTTGGCTCCCAACACCGCACCTTTGGGAGGCTGAGGTGAGTGGATTGCCTGAGCCCGTGGGTTCGAGACCCGCCTGGGCAGGCGAGACCTCATCTCTACAATAAATAAAAAAATTAGCCGGGCATGATAGCGCGCGCCTGTATTTCCAGCGACTTGGAAGGCTGAGGCGGAAGGATCGCCGGACCCAGCAGGTCGAGGCTGCGGTGACCGGGAGTGGTCACTGCACTCCAGTCTGGGTGACAGAGTGAGAATTTAACTAAAAAAAAAAAAAAGAAAGAAAGAAAGGAAATGTCTAGTCATAGATTGATCCAGTCTTTTGGTGAAAGATTTCAGTGTAATTCCACAGTGTGTACACTTCAGATTCCAGCAATCTGGGCAAGGGTGATATTTAGTCAGAATGAACCAAAATGACTGTGCTCACACAGGGAGACGGAGACACACAGTGCATCCCTCCCCTGCCTTCCTTATTCTAGTGTCTTGGTCGCTTCTTTGGTTACTGCTGGTGTTCCCGAAACTTGACTGATAGCTTAGAACCAGCTTATTTCCCATTTCCTTTTCTCACTTCGCAAAGGCATTTAAACACAGTGGCAAAGACCTTTGGAGATGGGGAGCTCTGGGTTCAAATTCTGACTTCACCGCTCTCCTGATTGACTTTGGAACATTTACTTTTCTTTATAGGACCCCTGTTTTCTAATGTGAAAAATATTACACTCATAGATAACTTTTGCTTTACAGGGTCTTTAGGATGATGAAAAGAGATAAATATAAAAAGTATTTGGGCATAGTAAGTGCTTAATACATGACATCTACTATTATTATTATTATTATTTTGAGTTGGAGTCTCACTCTGTCACCCAGACTGGAGTGCAGTGGCCGCTCCCGGCAACCGCAGCCTCGACCGGCTGGGCTCCGGCAATCCTTCCGCCTCAGCCTTTCAAGTAGTTGGAACTACAGGCACGCACTACCATGCCCGGCTGATTTTTGATTTATTGTAGAGATGAGGTCTGGCCAAGTTGCCCAGGTGGGTCTCGAACCCGCGGGCTCAGGCAATCCTGAGGTGCTGAGGCGCACCTCAGCCTCCCGAAGGCGCGGAATTACAGCCTGAGCCACCCAGCCTGGCTTATCCACTATTATTATTGTCACTTAGTCCTATTAATTATTTCTTGGTAGAACCTCTTCCATCTTTCTTCTGCCCTGATAAACTCCTATGCATCCTTCAAGGACTGGCTCAAATGTCATCACCGTGAAATTTCCTCTGGTCTTTTTCCTAAACACCCAGGACTGATTAATGTTCCCTCGTGAAGGGACATTATATTCCCTCACAGTGCTGGGTATCCAACTTTGTTACTGCACATTGTATTCTGATTTGCTTGTCTGTTTCCTCTCTTCACAGGCCTTGAACTACCTCAAGGTGGCAGCTCAGATTTAATCTCAAAAGCCTTAGCATCTACTTCAGTGCCAGGCCAAGAGTGTGAATTTAAATAATTTTTCCAATTGCATTAGTCCTGTCCCTCTTTCTAACACTTAGACCTGGTCATTTTCAGTTCATGGTGGAAGTATGGCAAAAGCTGCTTCTTTTTTTTGAGCCAGGCTCACTCTCTCACCCGGGCTGGAGTGCAGTGGCACACTCATGGCCACCTGCTGGGCTCAGATGATCCTTCCACCTCAGCCTTCCAAGTAGCAGGAACTACAGGCATGGGACACCATGCCCAACTAATTTCTTGATTTATTATAGAGACAAGGTCGTGCCAATTTGCCCAGGCTGGTCTCAAACTCGTAGGCTCAGGCAATCCTCTTGCCTCTGCCTCCCAAAGTGCTGGGAATACAGGTTAGAGTCACTGCGCCAGGCTGGTAACTTCTTATTTATTTATTTATTTATATTTATTTCTTTTTTATTTTGGTAACAGTTGTTTTTGGGTTTTTTTGAGTGGGAGTCTCACTCTGTCACCCAGACTGCAGGGCAGTGGCATGTTCTCAGCCCACAGCCTTGACCTACCGGACTCAGGCGATCCTTCTGCCTCAGCCTTCCAAGTAGCTGGAACTAAAGGTACGCGCCACCATGCTTGGCTAATTTTTAAATTTATTGTAGAGATGAGGTCTCACCAAGTTGCCAGGGCTGATCTCGAACCCATAGGCACTCAGGCAGTCCTCTCACCTTGGCCTCCCAAAGTGCTAGGATTATAGGCGTGGGCCACAGGGCCCTGCCTGATAACAGCTTCTTAATTGGTCTCCCCACTTCTCTCCCCACACCAATTCATACTAACATTTGATCGAGACTGGTCCCTGCTAAAAACTCCTCAAGGCCAGGGTAGAATTGTAGAAACACCATAGTGGGAGCCAACTTGGATCTTCGCTCGAGCTTTGCCACAGGTTGACATGATCCTAAGCATGTAGCTCTATCTCACTAAGCCTTAGTGTCTTCATTTGCAAAATGGTGGCAATAACCTCCTCCCCACAGGGCACTAGTGAGGATTCAGTGACAAATGCACATGAAAAATGTATCACCATTACCTAAAGGTTAGATATTACTACTTCTGTTATTTTTGAGAGGCAGTGTACATCAGGGAAGGAAAACGTAGCTGAAAAGTTTTTGTCCTGAAAGTCAACTACATCCTGAATGGCCTCAGGATCTTCAGCAAGTTTCTCTAGTTGTACATTTCCTGCCCCTAGAGTCTCCTTTCCTCAAGAGACTGAATTTAAAGTACCCTTTGTGAGACCAATATTCAGGGCAAAAAATTAAATACAAGTATCAGAGAACATTTGTGCAGTCCTTTACAATTTATGGAGTGCTTTCATATCTGTCACCGTATTTGACAAAGGGCGTTAACTGGAAGAAATCACAGTCAAATCTTGACAGTGTGGTAATCTCTGGATGGTGGAATTGATCAAGGACATGATTTTTAATTTGTTTTTTTTGTTTGTTTGTTTGTTTGGGTTTTTTTTGAGTTGGAGTCTCACTCTGTCGCCCAGACTGGAGTGCAGTGGCCACTCCCGGCCACCGCAGTCTCGACCTGCTGGGCTCTGGCGATCCTTCCGCCTCAGCCTTCCGAGTAGCCGGAATTACAGGCATGTGCTACCACGCCCGACTGATCTTTTGATTTATTGTAGAGATGAGGTCTCGCTGCCCAGGCGGGTCTTGAACCCACGGGTTTAGGCAATCCACTCACTTCAGCTTCCCAAAGGCACGGGATTACAGGCTGAGCCACCGAGCCCTGCTTGTTTTTATTTTATTTTATTCTGTTTTTTGAGTTGGAGTCTCACTCTGCTGCCCAGGCTGGAGTGCAGTGGCACGCTCATGGCCACCGCAGCCTTGACCTACTAGCTGCAAATGATCTTTCCACCTCAGTCTTCCTAGTAGCTGGAACTACAGGCATGCTACCCTGCCCGGCTAATTTTTTGATTTATTGTAGAGATGAGGTTTCACCAAGTTGCCAGACTGATCTCGAACCCGTGGGCTCAGGCAATCCTCTCACCTTGGCCTCCCAAAGTGCTGGGATTATAGGCGTGAGCCACCACACCCTGCCAAATTTGTGTTTTTCTCAATCTTCAAACTCTTCTGTAATTTTGGAATTTGAGAAAGGTGGTTGCACGACATTGTATATATACTAAATGCCACCAAACTGTACATTTCAGAGCGGTTAATTCTGTATTGAGTAAATTTAACCTCATTTTTAAAAAATCTTCAGGCCAGGCATGGTGGCTCACTCCTATAATCCCAGCCCTTTGGGAGGCCGAGGTGAGAGGATTGCCTGAGCCCACGGTTTGAGACCAGTCAGAGCAAATTGGTGAGACCTCATGTCTACAGTAAATTGGAAAAATAGCCAGGCATAGTGGTGCACGCCTGTATTCCCAGCTACTTGGAAGGCCGAGGTGGAAGGATCGCCTGAGCCCAGCAGGCCAAGGCTATAGTGGCCTGAGCATGCCACTACACTCCAGTCTGAGAGACAGAGTGGATTCCTACTCAAAAAAAAATCTTCTGCAACACACAAGCATGATTTTACAGTGATTTCTGGTGTTTTTTTTTTGTTTTTTTTGTTTTTTTAGTTGGAGTCTCACTCTGCTGCCCAGACGAGTGCAGTGGTCGTTCCCGGCCACCGCAGCCTCGACCTGCTGGGCTCCGGCGATCCTTCCGCCTCAGCCTTCCAAGTAGCCCGGAATTACAGGCATGCACCCGTGAGAACAGAGTCCACGCCCGGCTGATTTTTTGATTTATTGTAGAGATGAGGTCTCGCTGCCCAGGCGGGTCTCGAACCCGCGGGCTCAGGCAATCCACTCACCTCAGCCTCCCAAAGGCGCGGGATTACAGGCTGAGCCACCCAGCCCGACTTATAGTGATTTCTTAAATGTGGCTTGAGGAGAGAATTACAAAGAAGGATTCTGAGGGCTCAGTAGCAGGTGGGTTAGCTGACGCTCTCCTGGTTCCGTTTGTCCGAGTCGCAGGCCCCGGCCTGCAGGGTCTCCTCCGACCGCCAGGGGTCGCTACAAGCCCTTGGCGTCCTCCAAAGCAGGCGGACGCCGTCTCTTGCGTCTTGGAAGCGCACGTGCGGGTGAGAGGCGTGGCCAGGGGCGGGCGCTCGGCCGGCACGACCACCGCCCCGAGGGCTCCTTCCGGTCTCCGCGCCGCGTGGGCCTCTTCGCTGCCCGATGAGCGTCGCAGGCCCGCTCCGCTCTCAGCCTCCTCCCCTCCGGGCCGCCCCCGACTTCCCTTCCCCACCCAGGTTTACCGCCGGGTCCTCCTCTCCCCTTCCGAGCCCCGCTCGTCTCGGCCTCGGCCCCGGCCCCGGCCCATGGCGCTGCAGGCGCTGCGGAGCTCGGGCGTGGCCTTCCGCAAGATCCTGTCTCACTTTCCCGAGGAGCTGAGCCTGGCTTTTGCCTACGGCTCCGGGGTGTACCGCCAGGCGGGGCCCAGCTCAGACCAGAAGGTGAGCCCGGCCCGCGGACTGGCCCTCGCCGGAGCAGCCCCCGTCAGCCCCGCGCCGGCCTCTGTTCTCACGGGTCCCCCTGGCCTTGGATCCCTTCAGAGCCCGGGGGTGCCCGCCCGCTCTTCGCACTCCCGGTGCCCCCTGGGGGTGCCCCCTGGCAGCCTCGGACCGTGCGCAGGGTCCCTCGGACAAGGACAGCGTGAGCTGAGTTTGAGGGATAAGTAGGAGTCCCCTTCGGTCTAGAGCAGGAGATGGAGCTAGTCGGAGGGAAAAGCTGATGCAGATGCTTAATTGGGGATTTTCTAGGGAACTAAGAAAAATACCAGCCCCTGGGTTCCACCTGTGGAGATTCTGATTTAATTGTTTCGGGATGAGGCCTGGGCTTCAGGAGTTTAAAACACATCCCAGGTGATTCTAATGTGCAGTCAAGTTTGGGAGTCACGTCTATAGCTGTAGGAGAAGATGCAAAATGATCCTCTGACTTCAGGTAGTTAGCGAACCGGCTGTAGGAGCAGGGCAGGTGCAGTGAAGGTAACTAACAGCGAAAGTTAATGAGTGGCGGGACGGGTACATTTACTCACGCACAGCACATTTAACAAGGGTCTGTTTGGAACTAGGAATTGTTACTTTTCAGGTTTATCGGAGCACAACAATCGCAAGCGAACAATTTCCTTGTGATTTGCAAAGTTTAGTGTGCAGATTGCCGTAGGGCCTTCCACATCTGGATACCTGGCAGTATCTGTCTTCTGGCTAAAATTTGCATCCTGACTTCCTGGTGAGGCCATTTATACTGTTTGGACTGCTGTTTCCCATATATGTTATTAATATTTTTCTTAAAGTTGAGAAATGATGAGCTATAGCTATCTGAGAACTTACAGGTTATAGAATAGTTACTTTTTCTGATAAACATGAACACAATTACAGATTTTCACAAAACATGCTCATCCATGCCCCCAAATCTTTTGTATCATCAGCGGTTTGTGAGTCACATGGAAAACACAGAGCAAGCCATAGTCTCTTGTTAGCCACCTTTTCATTTTTCCATGAAGGTTTTCTTTTGAGCAGACCTGGAATTCCCTCCAAGGAAAGGTCTTTCCTTACCTTTCCCTCACTGTCATTCTCTACATTGAAGTTAACAAGTCTTGTTGATTCTAATATCTATATCTCTTCAATAAGTCACTTACCATCAATGTCTTTGCTGATAGCTTTCCATTTCTCAACTGGAATTTTGCAGTGACTGTGCATTATATCCTCTTCCTTCCCGACTCCCCAGTCTCTCCTCCCTCCAGCTTTGCTCCTACAGGAATATTTTCTAGCATGGCAAACAGCCTTCCTCTCTGATCTCATCTCCCACCACATAAATATGTTCTATTCCAGTCATATCAAACTGCAATTCCCAGAAAATGCCCAACTCTCATATCCACGGGAGCATTTTCCTCTAATATGAATCCCAACCCTTCCCTGAGCTCCTCTAAGTACTTCCACCCAGGCTGTTGCTCTCACATATTCACCAAGACCCAGATTTGTCTTCTCTAGGAGAACTTTTTCCTGTTCTGACCTGACCCCTGTTCTGAGTGAAGGTAGTACATTTTACATTCCTCTATCAAGTCAGTTTCATGACAGTTTGTCTATTCCCCTCTGTAGGCTCTGAGCTCTTCTACCCCAGACCCTACCAGATCTCTTTACGGGTACTCAGTGAGTGGTTGGTGAATGAGTGAGAGTTAAAATAACATTTCTCTTTACATAATACCTCATAGAGTTTATCCATCTGGTGTTAATTCCATCTAGAAGAGAAATGGAGCACGTTTAGCTACATTTATAAAGGGCAGTGTAGTGCAGTGGTTCAGCACACAGAAGTTGGAACTGGCATATTTACGTCTGCTGCTCACCAGCTCTTTGTCTTTGGGCAATGAGCTTACCTTGTGCCTTGGTTTCTTTTCCTGTAAAACTAGAATAATAGCAGTAGCTACCTTGTAAGGATGTTTTGAAGATAAAATGAGTTACTTTCTGTAGGTATTACACATAAAAGTATTTATCTATTTGGAGTTAATTCATTCTGTTGCCCAGACTGGAATCCAGTGTCATGATCATAGCTCACCACAGCCTGAACCTCCTGGACTCTGATGGTCTTTCCACCTCAGCCTCCCGAGTAGCTGGGACTATAGGCATGTGCCACCATGCCTGGCAAATTTTTTTATTTTTTTGTAGGGACGAAGTCTTGCCATGTTCTCCAGGCTGGTCTCGAACTCCTGGGCTCAAGCAGTCCTTCCTCAGCCTCCCAAAGTGCTGGGATTACATGCATGAGCCACCGTTTCGGGCCAGTATTATATGTTAAAGTATTTAGAAGAGCACTGGCATAACAATATGTGTTAAATAGTGCTTATTATTGTATGATGAAAACAAAGCTCCAATTGGTTCCAAGAGCTTGCTTAAGTTTCCGATGACAACACCAGCTTTTCTGACTATTAGTCATAATTACATAGTATTTTAGAACTTTTCACTCTAATTGCCTTTCTAAGAATTAATACTGAAATCATTCTCTTTTCTTCACCTCACAGAATGGCATGCTGGACTTCGTGTTCACAGTAGATGACCCTGTTGCATGGCATTCAAAGAACCTGAAGAGAAATTGGAGCCACTACTCTTTCTTAAAAGTTTTCGGGCCCAAGATGATCACATCCATACAGAATAACTATGGTGCTGGAGTTTACTACAACTCACTGATCATGTGTGATGGTAGGGTAAGTGACTTCAAGTCTTTGCCCTAGCTTGGGTGACTGTTAACTTTTGTTATTAGAATGCCAACTATATATGTTAATTCTTGGAGTCAGGAAACATTCATACTCCTGCTGGACACCCTCTTCATTTCCAACTTCTTCCTGGCAGTGTTTGCTCCTCCTTTGAGATTAATTTTATCTCTACCTGATTCTAATCTGGCCTGACTATTCCTTCCCAAGGACCAAACCAGTGGTTCTAGGTAAGTAGCTTCAGTATCACTTAGAAGCTTGTTAGAAATGCAAATTCTCAAGCCCTATCCCAAACTTACTGAATCAGAACTTTAGGGGTGGGACCCAGTAATTCATGTGTCCCAAAGGCATGTACTCCAGGGGATTTTGATGCCCACTAAGACTCAACAACTCAACAGGCTCGGTGGCTCAGCCTGTAATCCCGTGTTTTGGGAGGCTGAGGTGAGTGGATTGCCTGAGCCTGCGGGTTCGAGACCCGCCTGGGCAACTTGGCGAGACCTCATCTCTGCAATAAATCAAAAAACTAGCCGGGCGTGGTAGTGCGCGCCTGTAGTTCCAGCTACTTGGAAGGCTGAGGCAGAAGGATCGCCGGAGCCCAGCAGGTTGAGGCTGCGGTGGCCGGGAGCAGCCACTGCCCTCCAGTCCTCCAGGGCGACAGAGTGAGATTCCAACTCAAAAACAAACAAACAAATAAAAAAAACACATAGCTTTGTTCTTTCTTCATAATTAATATTTTGCTGAGCCTCTCTCTAATTAGTAGTTTTCAAACAGTATTACAAACTCCAGTAACCAAATGTTTGGATATAATTATATGCCAAAAGACTATACTTTTTTACTGAAAATTTTAGCTACTTTTTAGATATTTGCAGCCTGAGAAGGCTATTTGAATACTGAAATTCAGCAAAGTGGGTCTGAAGGTGCTGGTTAATGCAAATGGGACTTTATAACTTGGGAAATCTATGCTCAGGGTTTATACAAATTATTATTGAAGTAGGCTTGACCATAATTTCATGTGTTTAACACTGATAGAGAAGTTTTATGTTCGGATATTGCTTTGTAATTATAAAAATGTCCGGAATAGGAGCAAAAGAGAAATTCATTATGTAGAGATGTCAGTGAAAACTTTTAATTAAAAATTTATTGTATCTTGTAATGAAAAAAACATTAGAAGATCAGACTGAAGTTTTGGGGCCTAGTTTTGACTCTCCTAACTATCAGTGCCACCTTGAGCATGTCGTTTGTCCTCTCTAGGCCTCAAGTTTTTTATTTCTCCATTGATGAATAAGAACTAAGTCATCACTCCTCAAACTGTTTTTGGGGAAGGAGCAGTTTTTTATTTCCAAACCATTGAGGACCATCATTAGATAGCATCTCAGAGCCATTCCACTTTTAACATCACATGGACCTAAGTTAAAAATAGTGTCAGTTCACCTCACACAATTTTGGGGCCAAACCAATCTTGGACACTAAATCTTTCAAAAGTTTTGGTGGAGGTGTGTGTTTCACAAGGTAGGCATCTTGAATGGCTTTGGAACTCAAAATACTATGATCAAGAATTTGATCTATTTCCTTATATTTCATTCTTGCATAAGTAACAACTGGTATTTTACTCTTTTTCATGCCTGTTTCTTTACCAGCTTATCAAATATGGGGTTATTAGCACTAGTATTCTGATTGAAGATCTCCTCAACTGGAATAACTTATATGTTGCTGGACGACTCCAAAAACCGGTGAGTGTTTTCTAATAGGCTGTGCAATTAGGGATGTCTCTTCTCTCTGAACTTGGGTTGACTTTGATTGCTGTGATTGTGGTGAGATGGGACTCCAGGAAATGGAGATGTATTGCAGACTCTTTTTAGTTTCTATAAAATTTATTGCCAACAATGTCCAGATATTCCCCTGTGATAGTGTGATATATGAAGGTATATATATTTGATCTTTGTTTCTGGTTCCTGGCTTTGAGCTCCTAGAACTCTTGGAATATGTGAGTGATGGGGTAAGAGGGTCTTTTATTATTCATAACAAGTCCCTTTCAACCATACCTGAGTTTATGCTAATAAGGTGACTCTTCATGCGCCCCTCGGGATAGGGCTGGTTGCCAGGGAACAAACTGTGTGGTTGGAGGATTGGAACATTCAGGCTTCCACTTCCCCAACACCCTTCCCTCTTCCCACCCCCCAAAAACACATACCCCTTCAGGGAGAAGAGAGGGGATGAGATTGGGTTAATTACCAGTGGCCAATGATTTAATCAGTCATGCAAGCCACGCACAGTGGCTCACATATGTAATGCTAGCACTTTGGGAGACTGAGGTGGGAGGATTACTTGAGCCCAGGAGTTCAAGACCAGTCTGGAAAAAACATAGCAAGACCTTGTCTGTACAAAAATAAAAAATTAGCCAGGCATGGTGATGCTTACCTGTAGTCCCAGCTACTTGGGAGGCTAAGATGCAAGGATCGCCTGAGCCCAGGAAGTTGAGGCTGTGGTGAGCTGTGATTGTGCTGCTGCACTCCAGCCTGGGTGACAAAGTGAGACCCTGACTTAAAAAATAATAATTAAAATTAAATGAATTAGTCATGCCTAAACAATGGAGCCTACATAAAAACCTTCAACTTGTATTCCCTGACTTTGGGAGGCCAAGGTAGAAGAATTGCTTGAGACCAGGAGTTTGAGAGCAGTCTGGGTAACCTTGCCAGATCTTGTCACTACAAAAATAAAAGTAAAAAATTAGCTGGGCATGGTGGCTTGCACCAGCAGACCCAGCTACTCAGGAGGATTGCTTGATCTCAGGAGTTTGAGGCTGCAGTGAGCTATGATTGCACCACTGCATTCCAGCATGGGTGACAGAGCAAGACCTTGTTTCTAAAAAAATAAAATCCATAAACAGAAGGATTCTTTTTTTTTTTTTTTTTTTTTTTTT
>NW_007249768.1:57995-63263 GCF_000164805.1 Carlito syrichta
GAGATGAGGTCTCGCTGCCCAGGTGGGTCTCGAGCCCACAGGCTCAGGCAATCCACTCACGTCAGCCTCCCAAAGGCGTGGGATTACAGGCTGAGCCACCAAGCCCGCTAACAGAAGGATTCTAAGGAGCTGGTCAACACATCAAAGTGCTGGAAGAGTGATGTGCCCAGAGAAATACAGAAATGCCACACCCTCCTCCCACTCCATGTCTTGCCCCAAGTACCTTTTATTTGGCAGTTTCTGAATTGTATCCTTTATAATAGATCAGTAAATGTAAGTAAAGTACCTTCCTGAGTTCTGTGAGCCATCTAGAGAGTTATCAATCCATTGGAGAAGGTTGTGAGAATTCCCTCCCCTTCTCTCCCCTCCCTAATTTATAGGTGAACAGTCAGAAGTATGAGAGTCTTTGACTTGCAATTGGCATCTGAAGTGGGGGCAGTCATGGAATTGAGCACCTCACCTGTGAGATCTGACTAACTCCAGGTAGATAGTGCCAGAATTTAATTTAATTGTAGCACATTCAGTTGGTGTGAGGAAAATACTCCACACATCTGGTGTCAGAAATACTGGGAGCAAAAGACAGATCACAGATACCCATCCTACTCTGCCGTCTCCCTAGAGAGTCTTCACTTGTGTGACTGGATTGGGCTCAGAGTCCATCCATTTGAGCTGGGGGGGGGCTGGCAGAGAAGGTACCCAGTGCCCCAGTGCAGCCTCTCTCAGCACCACCCAGATGACTTTCTCTTATAGGGCATAAGTGCCTTGGAGGCACTGTCTGTCCACTTAGGTATCCCAAGGGTGCCTAGGACAGTGCCTGGCACATAGTGAGCATGCATTGACTGTTGAATAAATGAATGGACCAGACATTCTAAGGGGGAGTGGCATTCTGGTCACTTTCACTATCTTCATTAGGCCAAAGACAATACCCTGTCAATACTTACCTCATCAGGGACACTAGTAGACGATGCTGTGGGGAGCAGGCTTCTCCCTAGGCTTTAATAGAAATAGGAAACGGGGAAAAAGTGAAACAGAACCTAAACTTTTAACAAGTATTTGTAAATATCACCTTTCTTCTTTTTTTCAGATAGATGATTTATTTTCTGAGAAAGGGTCTTTTCATACTTTTTAAGAACTATGTTAAATAGGCACAGTTGCTAATCTCACACACTTAGCATAGCAAGGAAAATTTTCATTGTGCTGTCAGAGGGTGTGGCTCCAAAAGAAGGTACATGGATTGTTCTCAGGTGTCTCCTGTAACCGTCATAATGTTGCTTCTCCCTTTATAGTCAGCTGTGGGGAAAAAAATAAAGATTTACATAATCTCAGCTCACTTGATTTGTCATAAAAATCTCTTTATTGATATACATGGGCTGTCAGGATTCACTTGCCTTGTGCCTGAACTTAAAAGTGTAATCATTTAGCTCAGTAAAATGTCCAGGGGGAGGGCACACCTCATCAACAAGGGTACCTGCATAATGAACATTTGTATACCTAACCCTGAGTTGTACCCCACATCTTTAAAATTAAAAATTAGTCGGGCTCGGTGGCTCAGCCTATAATCCCGCGCCTTTGGGAGGCTGAGGTGAGCGGATTGCCTGAGCCCGCGGGTTCGAGACCCGCCTGGGCAACTTGGTGAGACCTCATCTCTACAATAAATCAAAAAAATTAGCCGGACATGGTAGCCTGCGCCTATAGTTCCAGCTAGTTGGAAGGCTGAGGCAGAAGGATCACCGGAGCCCAGCAGGTCAAGGCCGCAGTGGCCAGGAGCGGCCACTGCACTCCAGTCTGGGCGACAGAGTGAGACTCCAACTCAAAAATAAAAAATAAAAATAAAATTAAAATTAAAAATTTTAAAAAAAGTCCAGAAACACTGGATTTGGGCAGTGGTTACACACATATATCCACATGTGAAATTTTATCAAACCATACCCTTTTAAGATGTGCACCGTCAGGCGTGGTGGCTCACACCTGTAATCTCAGCACTTTGGGAGGCAGAGGCGAGAAGATTGCCTGAGTCCAGAGGTTCGAGACCAGTCTAGGCAACTTGGCAAGACTTTGTCTCTACAATAAATCAAAAAAATTTGCCGGGCATGGGGGTGTACACCTGTGGTTCCAACTAGTTGAAAGACTGAGGTGGAAGGGTCATTTGAACCCAGCAGGTCGAGGTTGCAGAGTCATGATCCTGCCACTGCACCCCACTCTGGGTGACAGAGTGAGATCCAACACACAAGATAATTGGGGGCAACCCCCTTGGGTCCCCTCCCATTATGGGAGCTTTTCTGTCCTCTCAATAAATCCTGCTTTTTGAAAAAAAGAAAAAAAGAAAAATTTAAAGGCTTTAGAAACCTGAAATGCCAAGAAATCTCAGAATGTAAATGCTGGAAATGACTGAAATTTTATCTAAATGCCATATATTCTTGTAAAATAAAAACAGCAATTCAAGACAGGTAGTAGCATCTGTAGTTATGTGATGTAAAACTGTATTTCTCAGCTAAGTTGGAGAAGAAAATGATATTGATAGCAGTGATCACCCCTCACACCTATTAAGCTTTTAGCCTAAGAAAAATAGGCTATCTGGCCAGGTTCTGGTGCAGCCTGTAATCCCAACACTTTGTGGAGGCCAAGGCAAGTGGATTGCCTGGACCTGCATGTTCAAGACCAGCCCCAGCAACTGGGAGATGCCTCATCTCTACAATAAATCAAAAATTAGCTGGGTGTGGTAGCGCAGGCCTGTAGTTTCACCGACTTGGAAGGCTGAGGCGGAAGGATCCCTGAAGCCCAGCAGGTCAGTGCTAGGGTGGCCATGAGCATGCCTATGCACTCCAGCCTGGGTGACAGAGTGAGACCCCAACTCAAAAAACAAAAGAAAGAAAAGAAAAATAGGCTATCTTAAAAATCATTTGAAGGTGTTGAATATATAATAGGATAAAAAAAGTGAAAATGACAAACGGGCAAATTAACTCTCCCTCCGCTCCTTCCCCTGGTTTCTCCCACTCTGGAAATTCCTGTTAACCAGAGTGATGATCTTTGAGCAAACTATTTTTACCCCTAGATGGCAGCAAATATAATCAGACTTGACAAATCTGATGAGAAGAACGGGTGGTAGCATTTTGGACAAGAAAAAATGGGTGAATGTTTTAAAGAATTATGATGAGTTTGAATTCTTCCTTTTTAAGTGTTTTAAAAACAGTTACACTAAATTATTGTGTAAAGCTCCAAAATTGTCTTTTATCTTGCAGATATGGGCTCAGGCAATTCACTCACCTCAGCCTCCCAAAGCGCAGGATTACAGGCTGAGCCATTGAGCCCGGCTGAAATAGAATTTCTAAATCACTAGCAATTTAAATCTTTTTTTTTTTTTGAGTCGAAGTCTCACTTAGTCACCCAGACTAGAGTGCAGTGGCATGCTCAGAGCCACCGCAGCCTTGACCTGCTGGACTCAGGTGATCCTTCCGCCTCAGCCTTTCAAGTAGCTGAAACCACAGGCGAGTGCCATCGTGCCAGCTTTTTTTTTTTTTTTTGAGTTGGAGTCTCACTCTGTCACCCAGGCTGGAGTGCAGTGGCATACTCCTGGCTACCACAACCTCAACCTGCTGGGCTCAGGTGATCCATCTCCCTCAGCCTTCCAAGTAGCTGGAACTACAGGCACATGCCACCATGCCCAACTAATTTTTTAAATTTATTGTAGAGATGAAGTCTCACCAAGTTGCCCAGATAGGTCTTGAACCCACAGGTTCAGGCAAACCACTCGTCTCAGCCTCCCAAAGTGCTGGGATTATAGGCGTGAGCCACCACACCTAGCCTCCTTTTAAAAATTTTAAGTGCAGCTGGACACAGTGGCTCATGCCTGTAATCCCAGCACTTTGGGAGACCCAGGTGAGAGGATTGGATTCTAGAGTAGCCTGGGAAACTTGGCAAGACCTTATCTCTACAATAAATCAAAAAATTAGCGGAGTGTGGTAGCTTGTGTCTGTAATTCCAGCTACTTTGAAGGCTGAGGCGGAAGAATCGCCTGAGTCCAGGAGGTCGAGGCTGGGGTGACCACAAGCGTGCCGCTGCACTCCAGCCAGGGCGACAGAGTAAGACTCCCAACTATAAATAAATAAATAAATCTTTAAAAGGAGTATAAAGGAATATCTTACAAAGATAGACACTTCTGGAAAAAATGGAGTGTAAACTAAATATTTATTATACTTTATCATTAACTTGCCTCATAATTGAGGAAATACCTCAATTTTGATTTCTGTTACAATTTTTGTGTGTGTGTGTATAGGCATCTTCATCGCCCAGGCTGGAGTGTGGTAGCATGCTCACAGCCACCCCAGTGTCAACCCGCTGGGCTCCAGCAATCCTTCCACTTCAACCTTCCAAGTAGCTGGAACTGCAGGTACGCACCACCACATCTGGCTAATTTTTTTATTTTTTGTCGAGATGAGGTTTCACCAAGTCACTCAGGCCATTCTCGAACCCGTGGGCTCAAGCAATCCCCAAAGTGCTGGGATTACAGTTACAATCTTAAATTTCTTTTGTTTTTTCTTTTCTTTATTTTTCTTTTTTTTTTCTGAGGAAAGATAGATTTATTAAGGGAAAGACATGTTGTGAAGGGCAGTACAGGCAGGACAATAGTTAGCAAGACCGTTGGACAATCATAAATTTGAATCATTTAATAATATTTTCCCAAGTAAAGAATCATGGGATTTAAGGCTTTTTATATTTCTAATTTTTGGAGACAAGGGCTTGCTCTGTCACCCAGACTGGAATACAGTGGTACATTCATAACCACTGCCGCCCCACACTCTTGGACTCAAGTGATCCTCCTGCTTCAGCCTCCTGAGTAGCTAGGACCACAGGCCTGCACCACCATGCCCAGGTAATTTTTGTATATTATTTTGTAGACAGGATCTCATTATATTGCCCAGGCTGATCTCAAACTCCTGGACTCAAGTGATCCTCCCACCTTGTCCTCCCAAAGAACTGGGATTATAAGCATGAGTCACCACACCCAGCTGGAATTGAAATAGTTAATAGTAGTTAAATATTGTGGCCAGCTGGGCTTGGTGGCTCAGCCTGTAATCCTGTGCCTTTGGGAGGCTGAGGTGAGTGGATTGCTTGAGCCCGCGGGTTCAAGACCCACCTGGGCAGTGAGACCTCATCTCTACAATAAACCAAAAAATCAGCCGGGCATGGTAGTATATGCCTATAATTCCGGCTACTTGGAAGACTGAGGCAGAAGGATCGCCGGAGCCCAGCAGGTCAAGGCTGTGGTGG
>NW_007249768.1:63401-84502 GCF_000164805.1 Carlito syrichta
AAAAAAAATATTGTGGCCAGTATTTATTTATTTTTTTGAATTGGAGTCTCACTTTGTTGCCCAGGCTGGAGTGCAGTGTCAGGCTCATAGCCACCACAGCCTAACCTGTTAGGCTCAGGCGACACTTCTGCCTCATCCTTCCAAGTAGCTGGAACTACAGGCACACGCCACCATGCCCAGCTACTTTTTTTCCCGTTTATTATAGAGATGAGGCCTTGCCAAGTTGCCCAGACTAGTCTAGAGCCCGTGGATTCAGGCAGTCCTCTCACCTTGGCCTCCCAAAGTGCTGGGATTATAGGTGCGAGCCACTGCACCTGGCCAATATTTTTTAAGTCTCAAAACCTCTAGAGAATAATGAATAGTCATTTTCCTAATTAATATAACATAATTTTGTATTTTTGTATTTCACATTGTTTTTAGTGTATAGATGAGTTTTTTGCTTGAGTTTTTTAAAGCATTCACATTGACATGCAGTGTATTTTTGCTACCTTGTTAAAAGGATTTTAATTTATTTTAATGTATTCATTGCAATATATTTTCTCTCTTATTTGCTAGAATGTAGCTTTTTTAAAGTAACAGCTTTATTGAGATATAATTCACATCCCATATGATTCAGCCATTTAAACCATACAGTTTGGGTGCATGCCTATGATTCTAACTCCTTGAAAGGCTGAGGCAGAAGGATCACCTGAGCCCAGCAGGTCAAGGCTGCGGTGGTCATGAGCGTGCCACTGCACTCCAGCCTGGGCAACAGAGTGAGACTCTGACTCTTAAAAAAAAAATCAATTCAGTGTTTTTTAGTGTATTTATGGAGTGCAACCTTTACCATATTTTAGCATTATTAATTCTTTTGTGTGTGTATGATTAGAAAAAATCCCAGTGGTATAAAATATTCCTGAACTAGGAATTGGAAAACCTGACTTACTAGTTTCGCCTCTGCCCTGCAATGAACAAATGTTTAGGCTTATAGTCTTTGAAAAGCAAAGATTGAGCCATTCATTTAGTTATTCAAAAAACAACCTCTTCTCTGTGTATGCCAAAGGAATTAAAAAAAACAAACAAAACACCACCACATTGTCCTTGAAGAACCCACAGGCCAACAGGTAGATAAGAAACAAGGTTTCACCAGGCTCTTATGGTCCTTGTTTCTTCTTCGTCCTGAGGCAGTGATTGTTTAGAAGAGTTAAACCTCCTGGTTATTAGGAATGGAAAAGTTCTTTGGGGTGGTTGAGTATTTGAAAACTAGGTAGGTCTGTGTTCTTTGTGACTAAAACTTCACTCTTTGCAATTCAAGTAGTCTCTCCTTTTGATTGTGATATAGAGGAAACCACATGTGACTTTCTCTTATTTTCTGTCTTGAAAGGTACTCACAAATCTCTCCTTTGAAAGCCCCTTCAAGCATTGCCCCTTTCTCTCTCCAGTAAAGATTTTCCTCCCTGGCAGTAGTGCTAATGTTATCTATGCAGTTCAGTTCGGGACATTCCCAGTAAGAAACAAACAGCTATTCACAAATCCGAAGACTTTCTTTTTTCCCCAGGCCTCTCTGGCAGTGTCCCAAGAGTTCACTGGCTTTTCACTCTGAGCAACAAACAAATAACAGTGCTGCTGAGACAAGTTCCTAGTTCACCTTTCCTTGAAGAACCACATCGGCACAGTAGCAGAGTCTTCCGAATTGACATTTTTCCTTTGAGTAAGGATGCTTTTATTTTTACTCTCTTAAACTTAAATAGCAAACAGACTGCTTTCTTACAACCTAAGTAGAACAATTTCTTTGGAAAGCAAGTAGTAGTTTGTTAACTAGGAAAATTTCTCCTTTTTTTTTTTCTTTGCATTGTTTCTTTGAATTGTTAGCATCTCAAAATAGCTTCTTTTTATTGATTTTCTGGAAAAGCCATCAAAAAGGGGGCAAAGAATATATTGAGAAGGATGTGGTGAATGAGGATGAAGAAGAGGAATATGGAGTTGGAGACGCGTCACAGAGTTGTGGAAAGAGCACTGGATGGATCGGCGGGCTGGATCCACTTGCCCCTTCTTCTCTTGGAAGAGTCCTTTAATCCCTCTGGGCCTCAGTCTTCCCATCATTAAAATGAGGAGGTTGTCCTCCTAGATCCATGAGTCCATGTGGAATACAGTTCCTTGGTACCCTTGGAGGATTGGTTTTGGGACACCCCCATACCAAAATTGGAGTCTCATATAAAACATCTAGTATTTACATATAGCTTATGCACAGCTTCCCATATTCTTTAAGTGATCTCTAGGTTACTTGTAATATCTAATACAATACCTACACAACACTTCATTCACATGGATTCAACATAGTACTTGGCACATAGCAAATTCAACTTTTGCTTTTTGAAATTTTGTGGAATTTTTTTTTTCTGAATATTTTCCGTCTTCAGTTGGTTGAATCCATGGGTGCAGAGCTCACGAATATGGAAGGTCAACTGTATAAAGTTTGGGAAGGTTATTTAAGAGATAAATGCAGGAGTTATAGGACCTTATAATTTTCTGTTAATCCTTTTTCAAGATAAGGTGTTAATTAGAATAGATCCCTAACTGAATACCTGAGAATAATTCAAAATGTTTCGAGGTGGATTGGCTGACCATATGGTGTTACCCTGATTTTTGCCATCCACTCATTATGTAACCTTAGGCGAGTCATGTTCCTGGACTGGTCCTTGGTTTTATACTGGCTGCAGATGATTGCAATAACACTAAACTCACCCAGTACTGAAAGGCTTCATTAAGGTCTATTAAATCATAATTGTAAGGGAGGAGGAGGTGATATTGTATTAAGTGACCTGCCCACCTGCCATATGCGAAGTTTGTATGTTGTAGGTATTCTCTTAGGGGAAAAAAGCTAAAAGAATTTAGGTTCTTCAGTCTGATTTATAAAATAGTTTTATGTTTTATAATACTGCTTTTTATAATAAATAACAACAACAAAAGAAAATGAGAGAAGCCGAGCTTGGTGGCTCAGCCTGTAATCCCGCGCCTTTGGGAGGCTGAGGTGAGTGGATTGCCTGAGCCCACGGGTTTGAGACCCGCCTGGGCAGCGAGACCTCATCTCTACAATAAATCAAAAAAACCAGCCAGGCATGGTAGTGCATGCCTATAATTCTGGCTACTCGGAAGGCTGAGGTGGAAGGATCGCTGGAGCCCAGCAGGTTGAGGCTGTGGTGACAGGGAGCGGCCACTGCACTCCAGTCTGGGCGACAGAGTGAGACTCCAACTCAAAAAAAAAAAAAGAAAGAAAGAAAATGAGAGAAGAAACTATACCTTAGGGTACAGGTCATTCACCTCTCTCTTTGCTTTCTGATAAAATTCTATTTTGGAGTGTCTCACATGTGTCTTTTATATACCATCTTAATTTTGTCAGAAATTATATTGACAAATAAAAGACAACTTATGCTCTGTTTTCTAGACTAGGAGGAAAATTTGTTGATACCAAATGGTTTAGAGATGGTAGATACATTTCAGATATATGAGAGTTCTTATTAGGGACTTCTAGAGACTTTCCTTTGTATGGAAAGTCAGTCAGAAACAGCATGATGCTGTAAAAATATTATGGTGGGAGTGTAAATGGTATAGCCACACCAAAAAACAATTGGACAATTCTACTTCTAAGAACAATAAATCTCAAAATGTGACCCCTGTACATTACCTGGGAACATGTTAGAAATATGCATTTTTGCTGGCAGTGGTGGCTCACGCCTGTAATCCTAGCACTTTGAGAGGCAGAGGTGAGATGATTGCCTGAGCCTAAGGGTTCGAGACCAACCTGGGCAACTTGGTGAGACCTTGTCTCTACAATAAATCAAAAAATTAGCTGGGTGTGGTGGTGCATGCCAATAGTAACAGCTAATTGGAAAGCTGAGGTGGAAGGATCACTTGGGTCCAGCAGGTTGAGGCTGCAGTGGCCGTGAGCACACCCCTGTACTTTAGCCTGGGCGACAGAGTGACACTCCAACTTAGAAAAACAGAAAAGTAAAAGAAATACGCATTTTTTTTTTATACTGGGCGCAGCGGCTTACACCTGTAATCCCAGCACTTTGGGAGGCTAAGGCAGAAGGATCACTTGAGCACAGGAGTGGAGCCCAAGAGTGGAGCCTAGGATCACTTGGAGACAATATAGTGAGACCTACAAAATTAAAAAAAAATTAGACCGGCATGGTGGTGCATTCCTGTAATCTCAGCTTCTTGGTGGACTGAAGTGGGAGGATTGCTTGAGCCCAGGAGTTCGAGGCTATGATCTGTATTTGTGGCATTGCACTCCAACCTGAGTGACAGAATGAGACCCTGTTTCAAAGAGTGAGAGAGCACAAGAGAGTGAGAAAGAAAGGAAGGTAGGAAGAAAAAGAAAGAAAAGCCAGCCACATCTAGGCCTACTGAAACAGATACTGACGCATATTATGGGGGGTTGGGCCCAATAATATGTGTTTTAACAAGCCTGGGCTAATGGTAGCCCAAGGTGAGACTCCTTGGCCAGAGAAACTCTTATGTTATTATTGTGAAACACACACAAGGAAGCTCAATTCAGCTAAGGGTTTGTGCAGTATCTTACCAGCAATCTTATGAGCCTGATTCTGTTATTAACTCCGTTTTACTGATAAGGAATTATGCCCATATTCACAGAGGTAGTAAGAGATAAAACTGGCACTTGAATACATTCTCTTAGCTACAGTGTGATCTTTAAAACTGAGAATCCCAGAATATACTGGAGCTCTTGTATTTTAATGAACTTGGAGAAAGTCAAAAGGCAGCTTCAACTGTGTGTTTAGGAGAAAAATTCTTTTTATTGAGCAAAGCAGTTGTGCGTATACTAGGCACTTTATGTTTACTATCATATTCAATCTTTGTGACAATTCTTTGATGCACGTCAATTATCCTATTTTATAGATAAAAACTTAAGTTCTGAGAAGCTAGGTAATTTGCCCAAACTTATAGGCTTGAGCCACTGTGCCTGGCCTCCAGGTGAGCTCTAAATAAAGTCAAATGCCTTCATCCACTAGAAAATTATGTTAAAAAACAATAAGATTGCACAATTTAAAAATATTAAAGTTCTCAAATGATACTTACTCTTTTTCAAAACTCATGATTCATTTCCTCATTTAAGAGGAATATTTTTTTTTTGTTTTCTTTGGCATTTTGATCCTTTCCTGTGTCACGATTTCATTGACTTTAGCATAAAACAGGAGATTCTGGGGTTGCTTATTAGAATGATGATTATTTAGTGTCAACTGAACTAATATTCCAAGATCTTCAGTGGAAAGAGTTTGGAATAGTTCCATTGCATGTGTAACCCATGGCTTGAGGAAGACTTCACTTCTGGAATTTTTCTCCTGAATGTTCTGCTTCTTTCAGGTGAAAATTGTAGCAATGAATGAGAGTCCCACTCTTAGATCAGCCCTCGACAAAAATTTGAAGAGTGCTGTGACCGCTGCTTTCCTCATGCTCCCCGAGAGCTTTTCTGAAGAAGACCTCTTTATAGAGATTGCCGGACTCTCCTATTCAGGTTAGTATAGTTGATGCCCAAATTTTCTGCAAGATTTGTTATTTCAGTCTCCTGCCTTCACTCTGCATTGGAGTTGCGACAGTCTTAGTTGTAAATTGCATCACTTCATGTGTAGGTTCATACATTTACCTTTGACTTGTCTCTATCCACAGGGACTCCTCTCCACAACTAGACACTTATTGTTCCAGGGCAGTTTTGTCGTTGTTACTGTTAAGTTTTATTTTGAAGCAATTTCAGCAGAGTTTCAGGAATAATACAGGGCTAGATGCAGTGGCTGACACCTGTAATACCAGCACTTTAGGAGACTGAGGAGGGAGGATTGCTTGAGGCCAGGAGTTCCAGATCACCTTGGGCAGTGGACCAAGGTGTGCTGCTTTAAAAAGAGATAAATTTTTTTATGTTAGTCTGGCACAGTAGTGTGTGCCTGTAATCCCAGCTATTCAGGTGGCTAAGGTGGAAGGATCCCTTGAGTCTAGGAGGTTGGGGCTGCTGTGAGCCACTGTACTCCCGCCTGGGTGACATAGTAAAATCCTGTTTCTTAAAAAAAGGGAAAGAGTAACCCCTTTAGATCTCCTCCCACTGTGGGAACTTTTCTGTCCTCTCAAATCCTGCATTAAAAAGGAAAAAAAAAATACAAAAACCTCCCATATACCCTTTCCCCAGATTCATCCATTTTACATTTCACCATATTTGTTTTCTTATTTTCTCTATATCAGTGTATTTCAAGCTTTAGCATGTGTCTGAATGAACTAGAAGGCTCAAGTTAAAACAGACTCCTAGGTCTCACCCCAAACAACTCATTTAGTAGGTTTGAGATGGAACACAAGAATCTGTACTCATTACAAGTTCCCAAGTGATGATGATGCTCCACCAAGTATCCCACTTTGAGAACCGCTGCTTTCTCTGTATCTGTAAATACTCTGTGTCATTTATTTTTTCCTGAACTGTTTGAGAGTAGGTTGCACATGTCATATCCCCTATAGACTAGGTACTATCCTTCAGTTTTTGTTTCCTAAAAATAAGGACATTCTCTTACTTAACCACAGTACAGTTACCAGATTCGGGAAATTAAATACTGATACCATACTTGTATCAAATTTGTAACCCATATTTCCAGTGTCAGTTATCTTGGTAACATCATTTATGACATCCCCCCCACCCCGTGTACATAATTCACTAAGGAATTACATACTGTATTTAGTTCTTGTGTCTCTTTTAACTTTTAATCTGGAGCACCTCCTCAGCCTTGCCTTGTTTTACATGACATTCACATTTTTTAAGTCCACAGGTCAGTAATGTTTGCTCCCATATAAGCAGTGTTTTCTCCTTTATATGCAATCGGTTTGCATGAAGATCATGCACATAGCCTGCCTCTAATCAAACTTTCCCTCTGGATTAAGCATCCCTTGATGATTCTTGCTCAAACTTGTTTTTACTGTGATGGTTACAAAGCAACTCTACTTCTTTCATATCAAGGGGGAGCTTTCCCTTCTTCCCCTTCGTTTATGTATTTTTTCACTTCTTTATCTAAATGTTGACTTCCTTTCCCTTTTCCTTTAAATCAGCTATGTTCCTCACGGATGTGAGAAGCTCCTTTAAAGGACAAGGGGGAAGCTGTGGGAGGATACAGTCCAGCTCCTCACCCTAGCTGCAACCAGAGGAGCACCAAATTTATCTGTTTTATATAGGAAGGTTTCAGGTAAGATTTTTTTTTTTTTTTGAGTTGGAGTCGCACTCTGTCGCCCAGACTGGAGTGCGGTAGCCGCTCCTGGCCACCACAGCCTCGACCTGCTGGGCTCCAGCGATCCTTCCACCTCAGTCTTCCGAGTAGCTGGAACTACAGGCGCGCGCTACCACGCCTGGCTGATTTTTTTTTTTTGAGTTGGAGTCTCACTCTGTCGCCCAGACTGGAGTGCAGTGGCCGCTCCCGGCCACCGCAGCCTCGACCTGCTGGGCTCCGGCGATCCTTCCACCTCAGCCTTCCGAGTAGCCGGAATTACAGGCGCGCGCTACCACGCCCGGCTGATTTTTTGATTTATTGTAGAGATGAGGTCTCACTGCCCAGGCGGGTCTCAAACCCACAGGCTCAGGCAATCCACTCACCTCAGCCTCCCAAAGGCGCGGGATTATAGGCTGAGCCACCGAGCCCAGCTTGATTTTTTGATTTATTGTAGAGATGAGGTCTCGCCAAGTTGCCCAGGCGGGTCTCAAACCCACGGGCTCAGGCAATCCACTCACCTCAGCCTCCCAAAGTGCTGGGATTAGAGCCCGGCCAAGATTTTATTTATAAAAAAAAGTGGTCTGCTACTTTAAGAAAAGTTTAAAAACCTCTGTCTTATTTCCCGATGTTTAAGTATGAGTCAAAGAATCTTATGCTCAAAACGTTGCAAAAGCAGCTTACTTATTCTCTGAATCCCACTGCAGATAAAGTTTCATGGAAATTTAATGCTGTAAGAGACCTTAGAGGTTTTGTTCTTCGGTCTTCCCGAAATTCATCTAGCACAGCTATAGCTGTAATTGCAACACTGGAGAGAAAGACAGTGAAATAACCTTGGTCTTTGGTTACTTCCAGCTTCACCTGGCAGCATCCCTGTTATCCAACAAAAGGCACAGGGGCAGAATGGCATGGCTGTGTACCAGAATGAGTGGGCTTCTGAGTACCACATGTGAGAAGGAGGTCACTTTACGAGGTGATTCCCTCCCCCTTTCCCCTCTGAAAAAACATGGATGAACCCTTTGATGAAAGGTCGATTTTTGTGGGAGAAGATGCAGGACTGTTCTCTACTTTGCCCATGCCACTACCTCCTCTCTGTTTTTCTCCTTGTAATCAACACCAGCACAGTGTTGGGTGGATTCTGGGGGTTCTTTATAAATTCTGACTACTGGCTAATATGACTCCTTTCACCTCTTTGCAGACTTTCTTACATTAACCTTCAAACTGCTGCCAATCTTTAGCTGTTTTTGGCTGGAACTAGGCTAGAGTAGTGAGAGGAAAAAAGGACCTTGACCCTGCAGATAGATCTCTTTCATAGGTATGAGACTTGCCCCAGGCAAGTCTTCCTTCTGACTTTCCTAGGCTTTTGAGAACCCAGTATCCTAGAATTGATCAAATTCTATCCTTTTGGCGAACCACCTAAGTCTCCCAAACCCTCCAAGTATTCCAAAATTCGGATTGTCCACTAATCTCATTTTTATTTACAACTGTGACATTTTTCTTCTTTTTTCTCTTTTTTTTTTTTTTTTTCCTTGAGTTGAAGTTTCACTGTGTCGCCCAGACTGGAATGCAGTGGCCGCTCCTGGCCACCGCAGCCTCGTCCTGCTGGGCTCTGGCGATCCTTCCACCGCAGCCTTCCAAGTAGCTGGAACTACAGGTGCGTACTACCACGCCCGGCTAATTTTTGATTTATTGTAGAGATGAGGTCTCGCCAAGTTGCTCAGGCAGGTCTTGAACCCACGGACTCAGGCAATCTACTTACCTCAGCCTCCCAAGGCGTGCCACTGAGCCCAGCTTTTCTTTTTTTTTCAATTGAGATGGTATATGTGGTCCCTAACCTGTGAAGTTTAACATTTCTCCCAGCAGAGGGAGGTGGGGAAGGGGACAAGAAAAAACAGTGTCTCTCTACATTATTGGACAAGTTCCTACCAGTAACTACTTAGGCAGAGGCAAGATCTATCAGTATTACTGGTAGTCATAATGACCCCTTATGTTTTATATGGTATTTAAGGATCACTTTGACTGCCCTGGGGTCAGTATTTATAGCAACATTATTATAAATCATGGGTGAGAAAGGAGTAGGTGGAGGATGAGAGCCCACAAAACTGGGAAGAAGAAAGCTCTCTAATCCTTTAGTTATTCTTAGAAATCAGCATTGAAGTGAACGGAAAAGAAGTAGCAAATTAATTTTGAAGGGTCATTTTGAACTTTCTTATGTAAATACAAATTGTTAAAATGACTATACATATATATATTTTTTTGAGTTGGAATCTCACTGTCGCCCAGGCTGGAGTGCAGTGGCATGCTCACGGCCACTGTAGTCTCAACCTCCTGGGCTCAGGTGATCCTTCTGCCTCAGCCTTCTAAGTAACTGGAAATACACCCAGGCAATTTTTTGATTTATTGTTAGAAATGAGATCTTGCTGAGATACCCAGGCTGGTCTCAATCCCCTGGGCTTAGGCAATTCTCTCGCCTCCGCCTCTCAGAGTACTGGGATTACAGATATGAACCACCATGCCCAGCCACTAAAATAACTAATTTTAAGCAGTGATTCTAGTTTAACATTTTTCAGGAGAATCAGCATCCCATGCCCTAAATAACTGAAGACACTGTTATTTGCTCATTCAATGATTGATGTATACTAAGCTAGCTCTATTTATCACTGTTATTAACAACACTGCTGTGAATCACTTTGTACAAGTTACTTTGGTAGGGAAAGGGCACTAACTTCTCAAGATGTGTTCTCCAAAATGGAATTATGTTGTCAGTTATAAGAATTTTTTTTTTTTTGAGTTGGAGTCTCACTCTGTTGCCCAGACTGGAGTGCAGTGGCCGCTCCTGGCCACCGCAGCCTCGACCTGCTGGGCTCCGGCGATCCTTCCGCCTCAGCCTTCCAAGTAGCCGGAATTACAGGCGTGCACTACCACGCCTGGCTGATTTTTTGATTTATTGTAGCAATGAGATCTTGCTGCCCAGGCGGGTCTCGAACCCGCGGGCTCAGGCAATCCACTCACCTCATCCTCCCAAAGGTGCGGGATTACTAGCCACTGAGCCCGGCTAGTTATAAGAATTATAAAACTTGCTGCGTGTTAACAAATAATGCCTGTCAAAATTTGTCAGGTGTGGGAGTTTGCACCTATAACTTCAGCTACTCAAGAGACAGAGGCTTGAGACTAGGAGTTTGAGATCAGTCAGAGCAATAGAGCAAGCCTGCATCTCTACAAAAAATTTAAAAATTAGCTAGGCATGATGGTATGTGCCTGTAGTCCCAGCTGCTCTGGAGACTGAGGTGGAAGGGAGGATTTCTTAAGCCCAGGAGTTCAAGGATGGTGTAAGCTCTGGTCACACCACTGCACTCCAGCTTGGGAGGACAGAGCACGACCACATCTCTAAAAAAATTAAAAAATAAAAAATTAGCAGAATACTTAGATGAGGTGGATTAATATTGAGAGCTCCAATTCATCTGGCCCTTTAAGGTCCTTAAGGGATGAAAAATGCCTTCAAGCACTCTTGTGTAAGAGAGAGAATGAGTTTCTTTCATTGCCAGATTGACTGAACACAGGCTCAGCTACTTCTAGGAATAAGACAAAGCAGCGAGGAAGTTGCCAGTTGAGTGATTCGTAGGGAAAAACATTAGCAATGGGTGCCAGCACTCTAAAATGTGAATACACATCCCCATTTCTGGATTCTGGCAAAAGCCTGTAAAAAAACTTTTTCTCTAGCGTGAAAGCTCTTAAGATTGATTCTGTGATGGTCAAACCATCTGAAATCTTACAGGCAGTGTTGTTGAATGATCTGCATATTGGGAGTTGACTGTTTTCAGGAATTTGGAAGCCTATTTCTCTATGCTTGGTATGCATGAGCTTTTGCTAAAGCTGGAACCCTGTGTACTCAATAGTCACTTGTTAATTTCTGAGAATGCAGCATTCCTGAAAGGATGTAAATTGTTAGTAGCATGAACATTTTTGTATTAGGTACTATGTGTCAGGTATTGTAATATTTAATCTCTGAAATTTATAAACTAGTTACTATTATTACTCTCATTTTTCATTTGAGGATACTGAAGCCCAGAGAAGTTAAGTAGCTTGCTCTGGGTCACATAGCTTGTAAGTGCTGAGTTGGGATTTGAACCCAGACTATCTTAATCCTAGAACCCTTGCTTTTATTTGACCCTTTACTTTTCTACCAAAGGTCATTGTGGTGAGTGTCATTCTGTTTACACCTGGGTCACTCTCCCTGGGCCCCACTGGCTCATCTCCGTTCTGGCTTATCCCGGAAGCCTTCCCTGATGCCCACTGCCACCCCAGCACTCCCTGTTGCGTCTTTCTCTGCTTTTTGTTTTCTCCATAGCACTTTCCCCAGTCTGACTTTTTTGCTGGTTTATCTTTGGTCTTTGTTCACCACTAGAATGTGGAGGGCAGGAATTTTTGTCATGTTTTGCTTACTTTGTTCCCATGCAGTCGTGCCTGATACACACTAGGTGCTCAGTAGCTACTTGATGAATGGATGAACGGTTGTGATATTAGGTCCTTGCTGAACCGGATTCCTCCTTATCCCTCTCTACACCTATCTACTTTGTGTTCTCTAAAGTATAGAAAAGAAAAAGTGGCTCAGAGTTATATCACCAGGCACATCAGGAATTTATTCTTATCTCATTCTCTTCCACATGTGAGTTAGTGCAGTGCAGCATCTTTTCTGGAGCTATTTTTGAGACTGTACTTTATATTAGACTGCTTCCTAGAAACATTACCTTGGTCATTTACTTGTTAAAATAAATACAGTAATCCCACCCTTATCTATGTGAATACCAAGAACCCCCACAAATACCTGAAACCATGGATAGTACTGAGCCTTATATAGCCTATTTTTTTCTACATATACATACCTATGATAGAGTTTAATTTGTAAATCAGGCAAGTAAGGGATTAATAATAATAACTTATAATAAAAGAGAATAATTATAACAATATACTGTAGTAAAAATGTGAATGTGGTATTTCTCTCTTCCTTCCCCCACCCCAAAACTATCTTAATATACCACAAAAAGCAGAGAAAGATGCAACAGGGACTAGTGGGGTGGCAATGGGTGTCAGGGAAGGCTTCTGTGATAAGCCAGAACTGAGACCTACAAGGACCGGAGATGAGCCAGTGGGGCCCAGGGAGAGTGACCCAGGTGTGAACTGAGAATGACACCCACCACAATGACCTTTGGTAGAAAATTAAAGGGTTAAATAAAAGCAAGGGTTCTAGGATTAAGGTAGTCTGGGCTCAAATCCTAACTTAGTACTTAAAAACTTATGTGACCCAGAGCAAGTTGTCTGTGGATAATTGAAACCATGGAAAGCAAAACCACAGATAAAGGGGACTACTGTATTATTTTGTCCACTTGCAAAAGAATGAAGTTGGGCACCTAACTCACACTATATTCAGAATTAACTCAAAATGGATCATGGATGTAAAAGTTAAAACTATAAAACTCTTAGAAGAGTGATTTGGGGTTAGAAATGGTTTTTACATAAACACCAAAAGCACAAGCAACAAAAGAAAAATATAGATTAAAAAAGCTATATAAAAATGAAAAACAGCCCCATCAAGTAAGTGAAAAGGCAGCTAACAAAATGGGAGGAAATATATACAAACTATGAAGCTGATAAGAGTCTAGTATCCAGAATATATGAAGAATTCTGGCTGGGTGTGGTAACTCACTTCTATAATCTCAACACCTTGGGAGACCAAGGCGGGAGGATTGCTTGAGTCCAGGTGTTCAAGACCAACCTGGGCAACATAGTGAGAACTCATCTCTACCAAAAAAAAAATTAAAAATTAGCTGGACAAGGTCCTTGCTTTGTTAAACCCTGATGAGTCCACATGGCTCTTTGAGCTATGGCCACCATGTTTCTTGGTTTCGGCCCCCTCCCCTGCCCTGGGGAGGTGAATCTCCTCTCACTCTAATTCACTTTCTAAATAAACTATATTTTCCAATCTAAAAAGAAAAAAATTAGCTAGACATGATGGCGCATATCTGTAGTCCCAGCTACTCAGGAAGCTAAGATGGAAGGATCACCTGAGCCCAGGAGGTTGAGGCTGTGGTAAGTTATGATTGTGCCACTGTTCTCCAGCCTGGCAACACAGTGAGACTTTCACTCCCAAAAACAAAAAAAAATTCTTAAAATATAGTCAAAAGGCAACCCAATTTAAAAATAGACAAAACTAAATTAAGGATGTGCAAAGACATAGAGAGTGGTATAATGGACACAGGAGACTCAGAAGAGGGAGAAGAGCCGGGCTCGGTGGCTCAGCCTGTAATCCCGCGCTTTGGGACCCGCGCTTTGGGAGGCTGAGGTGAGTGGATTGCCTGAGCCCGCGGGTTCGAGACCCGCCTGGGCAACTTGGCAAGACCTCATCTCTACAATAAATCAAAAAATTAGACAGGCGTGGTAGCGTGCGCCTGTAGTTCCAGCTACTTGGAAGGCTGAGGCAGAAAGATTGCCGGAGCCCAGCAGGTCGAGGCTGCGGTGGCCGGGAGCGGCCACTGCACTCCAGTCTAGGTGACAGAGTGAGACTCCAACTCAAAAAAAAAGGGGGGGGAGGGGAAGAGGCAGAGGAACCAAAAAATTACCTGTCAGTACAGTGTGTATAGGTGGAGGTGGTGGGTACACTTAAAGCCCAGACCAAAACTATTTGTACTCCCCAAAGCTATTGAAATTTAAAAAAGACAGAGGATTTGAATAAACATTTCTGCAAAGAAGATATGCAAAGTGCCAATAAGCACATGAAAAGATGCTCAGCATCATTAGTATTAGAGAAATGCCAAAATCACAGAGACACCATTTCATTTTACACCCTCTAAAGTGGCTGTTGTCAAAAAGCTAGGCAGGCTGGGCATAGTGGCTCATGCACTTTGGGAGGCCAAGGCGGGAGGATTGCTTGAGCCCAGGAGTTTGAGACCAGTCTGGGCAACATAGTGAGACTTCGTCTCTATGAAAATTTTTTTTTAAAAAGGCAGTATTAACTGTTGAGGAGAAATTGGAACCTTTATACAGTGCTGATAAGCTTGTAAAATGGTATAACTGCTTTGGGAAGACAGTTTGGCAATTCCTCAGAATGTTAAACATAGAGTTGTCTGACTAAGAAATTCTACTCCTAGGTATGTACACAAAAGAAAGGAACACACACGTCCACACAAAAACTTGTACATGAATGTTCATGGCAGCATTATTCATAATGAATAGGTAAAAAGTGGAAACAGCCCAAATGTTCATCATTTGAGGAATAAATAAAATTGGTGTGTCTTTACAATGGAATATTATTTAGCCATAACAGAAATAAAGTACTGATATGTGCTGCAACATGAATGAAGTTCGAAAACATTGTGCTTAGTGGAAGAAGCTAGTCACAAAAGACCACATATTGTATGACTTTGTATGTAAAATATCCAGAATAGGCAAGTCCATAGCGACAGCAAGTAGACTGGTCTGTGCCTAGGACTGGGTGGTTAGGGGTAAAGGGAGCTGGGAGTGACTGCTTATGGATGCAGGGCTTCTTGTGGGGAGGCTGAAATATTCAGTGATTGGATTGGAGAGATGGTTGAAACTGTAAATGCACCAAAACTAGTGAATTGTACACTTTTTTTTTTCTTTTTTGAGTTGGAGTCTCACTCTGTTGCTCAGACTGGAGTGCAGTGGCCACTCCTGGCCACTGCAGCCTCGACCTGCTGGGCTCCAGCAATCCTTCCGCCTCAGCCTTCCAAGTAGCTGGAATTATAGGCACGCGCTACCACGCCCAGCTAATTTTTTTGATTTATTGTAGAGATGAGGTCTCACCAAGGTGGGTCTCGAACCCGCAGGCTCAGGCAGTCCACTCACCTCAGGCTCCCAAGCCGCGGGATTACAGGCTGAGCCACCGAGCCTGGCTGAATTGTACACTTTAAATGGGTGAATTGTATGGTATATGAATTACACTTTAAAGTTGCTATAAAAATGAATATTATTCTCCCATATTAATATCCAGTGGGACTGTAGTCCTTAAACACTACCACATAAGAATCTGCACTAAACTGATCTTTTTCATGTCATTTGTTGCCTGAGGTAGGGCCTATATTTTTGTACAACTTGAATATCCCTTATCTGAAATGCTTGGAGCCAGAAGTATTTTGGATTTGGGAATTTTTCAGAATTTGGAATACTTGCATAAATATAATGAGATATTATGAGGACGGAGCCCAGGTTTAAGCATGAATTTTATTTATATATCTTTTTTCTTTCTTCCTTTTTTTTTTTTTTTTTTTGGAGTTGAAGTCTCTGTTGCCCAGGCTAGAGTACAGTGGCACACTCACAGCCACACACAGCAGTCTCGATATGCTGGGCTCAGGCAATCCTTTCGCCTCACCTTTCCAAGTAGCTGGAACCACAGGTGCACACCACCGCAGCCAGCTACTTTTTAAAATTTATTGTAGAAGCAAGACCTCACCAAGTTGCCCAAGCTGGTCTCAAACCCCTGAGCTTAAGCAATCCTTGCCTCTGCCTCCCAAAATGCTGGGATTATAGGTATGAGCCACTCGTACCCAGTCTTATTTATATTTTGCATATACCTCATACATAGCTCTTAAAGGTAATTTTTACATAGACACCATACTATTTGATTTTTTTTAAAGATATGCAACCCATCATTTGAGGTCAGGTGTGGAAATTCCACTTCAAGCATCATCCCAATACTCAAAAAGTTTTGGATTTTGAATTTCAGATGTTCAGATTAGGGATGTTTAACCTGTATCTCCATTGTCTAGCATAACTCCTGTACGTTGTATCTACCAAAAAAGGGGTGAAAGTTAGCCAGTAATTTGCTATCTTCAAAGACCTGGGACTTCCTCTGGCCTGTATCCTTTGCCCATCCTCAAATAGTATCTCAATACATATCTCAAATAGTATCTGCTTTACTGCTGACAAAGCATTCTCTGATACTTTAACTCACTTAAATCTGAAAGCAACATTGTAAGGTTAGTATGATTCTTAAGCTATTTTACAGAGAAGGAAACTGACTCCCAAAGTTTAAGTAACTTGACTCAGATCACCCTGGGACATTGCCAGACGTGAAACCAGGGCTTTGCCACTGTACTATGCAGCCCCTCACATCTGCACACCCATAATAAGATCCCTGAGTGCTGGCTGAATGCCTGAGTCACAGAGAAGGTCGCCTACCTGTGGTTCACAAGCCTCTGAGTTTGTCTCATTTCAAAGTCAAAGAGAAATTATGCTTGTGGTTGCCCATTGTATTATACTGGCAGTTCTCTGGGTAGAGCAGTCAAGAGTTAAAAAGAACTATTCAATAGAGGCATAAAATAAAAGTCAGCCATTAGTTTTTCTTAATCCTTGTGTTTCGTTGCAAGCAGATACCTAAAGGTTAAAAAAACAACAAAAAAGATTCTTGTGGTAGATGCTGGTTCATGCTGTAGACACTGTTTTTTTCATTTTGTTCTTTAGAAGTGAGTGGTAAACCCATTTGCTTACTACCCTGTGGCTGAGCTAGTTGTGCTGCACAGCAGTTGGAGAAACTGAATTCAGCCGACATTGATTGACGTGTCTTCCAGGCACCAGGCAGTACACAAGGAGCTGGAGAAACAGAGATAAATAAGTCCCAGTCCTTATTTATAGAGAGCCCAGAATATTTTCTAGGTCCTTTATTCATGGCATACAATTGTTCTTTTAGGGAGAGAATTTGGATTAGTTTGTTTTTACATTTTGGTAAAATACAGTCCTTCTCTCAGAAAGTTACTGTCTAAAATATAAGGACTTTTTGTTTGTGAACATTCAGGAGGAGAGGGAATGACACAAATATTTGTAACTCAACAGTTACACAAGCTGTTTTTACACATCTTTCACTTCAGGGCCAGCCCTGATAGATTCAGTTTGATGATGTTTTATCCCCTCAAAGATTAATGGAATCCATTATGCTCCCAAAAGCATAAAGATTTACACAATTAAAAGTTAACCCAGCTACCCTTCTATTCACATTTGTTAAGTTGTCACGTCTGTGCATACTATGAATTTATTTTAAAATGTTAGAAGGTAGCATGCCAACATTATAGAAATGAGGGAAGTGGAGGGAAATCACAGAATATAACTGTCGCCTAAAGTGTCACTATCCTGATACTGAGTGAGAGGCTATTGGACCTTGGGCAGGTTATGTTTGTACCTTCATCTCCTCATCTGTAAAATTGGGATAATAATAGGACCTATTTTGTGGGACTTTTCCAGGATTAAATGAGACAGCAAATTAAAGCACACATACAAAAGCACACAATAAATGTGTATTTTATTAAAGCAAAAGTGAGCCATTTCATATAGTCCCTTTGTCTTGTTTTTCTTTTTTTATAAAGTTTTTTTCGTATACTGTTGTATCCTCATTTTTTTTCTTTCTTTCTTTTTTTTTTTTTGAATTGGAGTCTCACTCTGTCGCCCAGGCTGGAGTGTAGTGGTATGTTTATGGCCACCGCAGCCTCAATCTGCTGGGCTCAGGGGTTCCTTCGAGCTCAGCGTTTCCTTCTGCCTCACCCTCTCAAGTAGCTGGAACTATAGGTGCATGCCACCATGTCCACCTAATTTTTTTACTTATTTTAGAGATAAGTCCTCACTTAGTTGCCCAGGCTGGTCTCGAACACCTGGACTCAGGCAGTTCTCTCACCTTTGCCTCCCAAATGCTGGGAGTACAAGTGTAAGCCACTTGCCTGGCCTTGTATCCTCATTTCTTTTGTTTTGTTTTGTTTTGTTTTTTTGAGTTGAAGTCTCACTCTGACGCCCAGGCTAGAGTGCAGTGGCACACTCATGGCCACCCCAGCATCAACCTGCTGGGCTCTGGCAATCCTTTTGCCTCAGCCTTCCAAATAGCCGGAACTACAGGCACCCGTTACCACACCTGGCTACTTTTTGATTTATTGTGGAGACAAGATCTCGCCAATTTGCCTAGACTGCTCTTGAACCCGCGGGCTCAGACAATGCATTCGCCCCAGCCTTCCAAAGTGCTGAGATTACAGACTGAGCCACTGAGCCCGGCCTATCCTCATTTCTTACTGCCCTTTTTTATATGATACTTTCCAACTTGCTATGTGTGATTACTGTAATTTTTAATGGTTGTACATTGTTCCGTGATAGGGTAAGTGTACACCATCCTAACTCATCCATTTCCCTGTTGGACATTTGGGTTGCTTCCAGTATTTCAGTATTATAAATATTGCTTCAGTGAACAGTTTTTCATGTGTAGTGTAGTGTACTTTCACTTTCTGGGCAGTCTCAAGCAGGCTTCTTAATCTCTGTGTCTTTGTTGCCTTGTATGCCACATAGGGATAGCATCATACCTACCTGTGTGAATTCAGTGAAGCAGTGCTACAAAGCTTTTTGAACAGTACTTGGTACTTACCAGGTGCTCAATGAACATTACTGCTCAATCTCTGTTTCTAGTTTATTTCTTTAGGCTTGATCTCCAGAGATGAGGTTTGCCTACTGTAATAAGTGAAAGGACCAATTTCTCAACACCTTCGTTAGCAGTGATTCCAGGTTTCAACAAAGTAACTCTCTTTTCCATTAAAATAATAGTGAAAAAAATGTTCATCCATATTTGAACAGCTTGTTATGATTGGGACTCACTTCTGCTCACTCTTGAACAGTTAGACTTCCTTTACACCAAGGTCAGTTTCCAGAGGATGTTTGGAAATCTGTTTTTCTGAAGCTTGCAGTTCCTGGCTGCATTTCACCAAATTGTAATATAAATTTGCCCTTTGAAGCTTAAATATAAATTTTATTCCTTAAGAATGAAGCATCTTTGAATTTTTACTTTTTCCAAAATAAGCCAAGTCACTCTAGGAAAATTTGTTAGCAAGTAATAACCTCTATGATCCCTTCCCCCCCCAGAGAAAAGAAATTGACAAAGGTAACCCTATATCCTGGTTTGCCCAGTTTATACTTGTCCTGGTGTAATTATTCATAGGACCCACTTCTCCCTCAAAAGTGACCTAGTTTGGATGATAAGTTGTATCATCATCCTAGTCCTGGGGGATTCCTCAGCAGCTCGCGTACCTGCCTACACTTGTCACCTCTCTACTTACGACTTGCTGTCTGTCTAGCAAATGTTGCAGCCGCGTTGCTTTCACCACATTTAACCTAGAAGGTTCTCCTGCATGTGTTCAGCCTCTTTTGGATTCATATTAGCCCAGTAGGCATTCACTCAAGTGTACCCATTGTATCACTCTTCTTTGCTCCATCTTTCTGATGATTGTCAGTGGCGTAGGCAGGGCACTTTTCATTTGTTTCAGAAATCTTTTTGTCATTCAGAATTATTTGTTTTGGAGCTCAATTCATCCATTGGCAAATATAACATTCCTGATTTCCTATCACTTGGAATTTAAAAAATGATTAGGCCGGGGTGAGTGAATTACCTGAGCCCGCGGGTTCAAGACCTGCCTGGGCAACTTGGTGAGACCTTATCTCTACAATAAATCAAAAAAATTAGCCAGGTGTGTTAACGCGCGCCTGTAGTTCCAGCTACTTGGAAGGCTGAGGTGGAAGGATCGCCGGAGCCCAGCAGGTCAAGGCTGTGCTGGCCGGGAGCGGCCACTGCACTCCAGTCTGGGCGACCGAGTGAGACTCCAACTCAAAAAAAAATAAAAATAAAAACTAAAAAATAAAATAAAAAATGATATCTGTTCTCAATTTCATCTTAAATGCAAACCTTTTCTTACCGGGACTTTCAAGCCTATCTTTCCCTTATCAAATATAATAAGGTTAATTATATTTATAAAGCACCTCAAAAGCCCTCATGCAAGCATAGCAAACAGGTCAACAATGAGTAAGCAATGGCAAGGACGAGTCTAAAGTGATAGTGCACAGCTCCTGTCTCCGTGACTGGGCACAGGCAGAGATGTGTTCGTAAGATGAAAGTTTGTCAATATAGAAGTTTCTACACTGGAAAGACAAAATGCATTCATTTCTCACTTGTGATTACCTTGTGTACTTAGGTAATTGTATTTTAACTGGCATTGTTTTGTGATTTTAGAAGCTCACTTTTCCCCTAACAGGTGCCTGCATTTTAAGGAAGAAAAGCAAGTATTTTGATGGGGAATCCTTCCAGGTTGAACCGTGCGGATCTGTGTAGGGACTGTAGTTCACAGGTTAGAGTGTATATTCTCAATGGAAGAATTGTTTTTCTGTTTGCTTTAACTAGGTGACTTTCGGATGGTGGTTGGAGAGGATAAGACAAAAGTGTTGAATATTGTGAAGCCCAACATAGCCCACTTTCGTGAGCTCTATGGCAGCATACTACAGGAGAATCCCCAAGTGGTTTATAAAACCCAGCAAGGCAGACTGGAGGTAAACTGTGTGTGGAAAATAGCTTACATTGTTTGTAAGGCAAGAGCCATTTGCAGGGAGAACGTAAGGGGTAGAGCAATATGACTAGTGTGGGAACTGTATGTCAACATATGTTGCTGTGTATTTGAAATCATGCTAAAAGGTAACACAGCGCCTAGAAATCAGGGGTTGCCTTTGGGGAAGGGAACTAGGGGCAAAGTGGGAGAGGGACTTGTTTTCACAAGTATATCTTTTTTGCCATTTGAAATTCTTACTGTGTATATTAATTACCAATCAAAACAAGTGAAAATAAACTTTCAGATTACTTTTATTCCACCCCCAACCTCTTTCGCCTCTAGAAGTAACCATATGGACAGTTTGGTGTCTATTCTTCCAGATGCTTTTACATGTATTTTTATATCTGTTTGTACATATATGCATGTATGAAGAGATTTGGTCTTGTTGTTTGGCTTTCTTGTAGATAAATGGGCTCATACACATATTATTCTGAAGCTTGCTCTTTTTCTTTTTTTT
>NW_007249768.1:85658-100390 GCF_000164805.1 Carlito syrichta
ACCCCAGCTCAAAAAAAAAAAAAAAAAATAGGAATTATTTTTAAAATAAGAAAATGACATGAAATACCAGAATACCTACCACTCAGTTTTGTTTTTTGTTTTTTTTTTTGAGTTGGAGTCTCGCTCTTGATGCCCAGGCTGGAATGCCATGGCATGCTCACAGCCACCGCAGCCTTGACCTGCTGGGCTTAGGCGATCCTTCTGCCTCAGCCTTCCAAGTAGTTGGAACTACAGACGCACACAACCACACCCGGCTTATTTCTTGATTTATTGTAGGGACGAGTCCTCACCAAGTTTCCCAGGCTGGTCTTGAATCCCTGGGCTCGGGCAATCCTCTCACCTCAGCCTCCCAAAGTCCTGGGATTACAGGCTGAGCCACCATGCCCAGCCCCCACCACTCAATTTAACAGACTTTACCACATTTGGGCTCATATTTAGGTTTTGATTTTATTATATTATATATATTTATTTTTTTGAGTTGGAGTCTCACTCTGTCACCCAGACTGAAGTGCAGTGGCCACTCCCGGCCTTGACCTGCTGGGTGGGATCTGGTGATCCTTCCGCCTCAGCCTTCCAAGTAGCTGGAACTACAGGTGCGCGCTACCACGCCCGGGTAATTTTTGATTTATTGTAGAAATGAGGTCTCACTAAGTTACCCAGGCAGGTCTCGAACCCGCAGGCTCAGGCAATCCACTCACTTCAGCCTCCCAAAGTGCTGGGATTACAGGCTGAGCCACCGAGCCCAGCTTATTATATTATTATTATTTTTTGAGTTGGAGTCTCACTCTGTCACCCAGACTGGAGTGCAGTGGCACATTCACGGCAACCACTGCCTCGACCTGCTGGGCAGGTGATCCTTCTGACTCACCCTTCCAGGGAGCTTGAACCACAGGTGTGCACCACTGCGCCCAGCTAATTTTTTGATTTCTTGTAGAGATGAGGTCTCACCATGTTGCTCAGGCTGGTCTTAAACCCTTGAGTTCAGGCAGTCCTCCCATCTTCGCCTCACAAAGTGCTGGGATTACAGGCATGAGCCACAACACCCGGCCTAAGGTTTTTATTTTAATTTTTACTTTTGCTAAAGTAATGCATGCACTTGACTTAAAAGCCAAATGGTACCTCAAGGTTTGCAGCAAAAATAGCAGTTTCCTGCTGTACACCTTCCTACTTTCTCAATCCTGCTTCCCAAAGGCATTCATCTTTCATGTCTTTAACTGATTCTTCATGTCTTTAACTTACCTCCCTATTCTCAATCATATGATTTGACTGTTATTTCTTGATTTTTTCAATTTTATACTTTATTTTTGCCATTATAGAAAATGAGGATTTTTTTTTTACTTTCTTATGCTACACCATCAATGCTCACACATGTGCTCTTTCCCCCTCCTACCTCATTCCCCCATACTCCACGTATAGTTATTTCATAATTTTTAATTATTACAGCATTTTCTTCATTGGTGAGATATAGTCTTATGAAAATTCCTTTCCTGTCCAACTTTATTTTTTCTGGAGGTAACAGTTGTCTAATTTATTTTTCTTTTCTTAGGTCTTTAATTCCTCCTCAAACTCACCAGTAGATCTGTAAAACTCTGACCATTTTAGACTAATATGTTGGTTTTTTTCTGTGTCTGACCATTTTAGACTAATATGTTGGTTATTTTCTTGGAGACATTCTTCCTGGAACTCCTTTCCTGTTGCTTTCTGGACTCGTTTTCTAGACTTGCTGCACAGCTGTGCTTGTCAAGCTTCCTTTCATTATTACCCTGAGAATTCCCTTTGCCTCTCCCCTTTGCTAATATTTAGTGTTCTGGATCTTGTATCTTTTTCTTTCTTAGTTCACATTTTCATTTAGGTGAATTATATCTTTTAGTACCTTCCTAACAAAGGTTGTGAAGGGAGGTCAATTTTTGAGAACTTGGACTTCTGAAAATTCAGCCCTCCCATTGATTGTTTCAGAGTGGAAAAAATTTTTCTTCCAAATTTTTAAGTCATAGCTTTATTCTTTTTTTTTGGGGGGGGGGGGTTGGAGTCTCACTCCGTCGCCCAGGCTGGAGTACAGTGGCACACTCGGGGTCACCCCAGCGTCAACCTCCTAGGCTCTGGCGATCCTTCCACCTCAGCCTTCCAAGTAGCCAGAACTACAGGTGCACACTACCACGCCTGGCTAGTTTTTTTTTTGTTGTTATTTATTGCAGAGATGAGGTCTCACCAAGGTGCCCGGGCTGGTCTCGAACCCATGGGCTCAGCCAATCCACTCACCTCAGCCTCCCAAAGTGCTGGGATTACAGTCTGAGCTGCCAAGCCCGACCAGGTTTATTCTTTTTTTTTTTTTTTTTTTTTGAGTTGTAGTCTCACTCTGTCGCCCAGACTGGAGTGCAGTGGCCGCTCCCGGCCACCGCAGCTCAACCTGCTGGGCTTCAGCGATCCTTCCACCTCAGCCTTCCAAGTAGCCGGAATTACAGGCATGCACTACCACGCCTAGCTAGGTTTATTCTTTATTTCCAATGTTGCATTAAAATGTCCAGTGATATCCAGATTCCCTGTTCTTTGGATGTGACCTTTCTATTTCTCTGATAGTGTTTAAGGTCTTCATTTTTTTCCAGTATTTTTAAATGTCATGCTGATTTGTCTTTGTATCTGTTTTCCATTTATTATTGTGGCAGTTGGTGGGCCTTTTCTATCTAGAATTTAATGAGCTTCAATTCCAGGAAAGGTTCTTTTATTATTTCTGTAATAATGTCTTTGTACTCATTTTTTTTTTTTTGAGTTGGAGTCTCACTCAGTTGCCCAGGCTAGAGTACAGCCACTGCAGCCTCAACCTGCTGGGCTCACGCAGTCCTTCTGCCTCAGCCTTCTAAGTAGCTGAAACTACAGGCATGTACCACCACACCTGGCTAATTTTTTTGACTTAATGTAGAGACAAGCTCTTGGTCAGGTTGCCCTGACTGGTGTCGAACCCCTGGGCTCAGGCAGTCCTCTCACCTCAGCTTCCCAAAGTGCTGGGATTACAGGCTTGAGCCACCATGCCTGGCCTGTACTCATTTTTTTAGTTTGTTCTTTCTGGAATTCTTGTTAGTTGGTTGTTGAACCTCCTGGTTTGACCTTTTCTGTCTCTCTCTCTCTCTCTGTCTCTCTCTCTCTCTCTCTCTCTCTCTCTCTCTCTCTCTCTCTCTCTCTCCTGTTTTCTTGGTTTTTTAATTTAGTTTTGCGGAATAATTTTTCAGATTGATCTTCTAACATTTCTACTGAATTTTTAATTTCCCCCAATGTTCTTTTTTTATAGCATCCTATTCTTGTTTTATGGTTATATTATTAAATCTTATTTTCTCAGCTCTTTAATGATTTTTATTATAACTTCTGAAGTCTTATCTTGCTTCCTACATTGTCTCTTTTTCTCGTAGTTTCTTTTCTCTGTTGATTTACTCTTATCTGTTATGTGAAAGACTTTTCTCAAATGTCTAGATGTCTTCCTAGCCTGGTTTTTAAAGAATGAGGCACTAAAATGCAGACTGGAAGTTCTTTGTGATAGGTCAGGCTTATCAAACTGGTGGGCTTTACCATAGGATTATGGAACAAAGACCTGGCTGTTTTATTGGAGGACCCCAAATGCCAGCATCTGTAGAATTTATCCAGAGAGACATCTTCCATTCTTTGACAAATGGACAGAAGCAAATTGTGCCTAGCTGCCAACTTTCTAGAGAGGAAAAAGGACTGGGAATTTCCTCTGACTATGAAGATAAACTTATCCAAACTCCTTCCTGTGGCTTACAAAAGCCTGCATGATCTAATTTCTAATTGATTTCTTTTCCTGGGAAACTCACAAGAATAAGGTTAGGGGGCTGAGCTACAGCTTTCAGTGCTGCAAGTAGTGTTGAGACTGTGACAGTTACTCATATTCTCCCCCTTTTCTGCCCTTTCTAGATTTCCTTCACCCTCATCTACCATTTCTCCTTGTCTGGAGAAGGTGGCCCAGATCCTCATGTCTGAGGAGTAAGAGACCCTGGTCACCATGCCCGTGTCAGACTGTGGCTACTGCACTTGTCCATTTGCCCTCAGAATCGGTCAGGGGCTACTAAGAGATGTGTATCAGTAGCCCTGCCTCCTTACCAAGGGCAGTAGCTCGGGGTCACTTGCTCCTGCCGGTGGAGTGATGACTCATTTCCTTCCCTGCGGGACTTCTGGCATGGGGTTCTGAATGGATTGGGTGGCAGTCACAGCTTAAAACGGAATGGAATGCTCACTGTGTTCCCTGCTAGAAGCGTTCCTTCTCTGGGGACTGGACCGCTAGACTCACAGAACTGGAGTTTTGAGATGTGCAGCACAGCATCCTCGGGGGTCACTGGGAATGATGTTCAACAAGGCCACTTCTCCCACCTTTTGGTTCCAAGACCCGTGTCTTTTACTAGCTGGGAATAGAGTACTGTGTTATGGTCATTAATTTAGGACACATATTTTACTCCATTTTCACAGGATATCATCTTCATGCTGGTGCCGCAGCTGGAGGCTCTTTGATTGTTCTTTCTTTTTTTTTTTTTTTTTTTTTTAGTTGAAGTCTCACTCTGTCACCCAGGCTGGAGTGCAAAAGCACGCTGACAGCCACCACAGCCTAAACTTAGTGGGCTCAGGTGATCCTTCCGCCTCAGCCTTCCAAGAAGCTGGAACTACAGGCACGCGCCACCATGCCCGGCTAATTTTTTTTATTTTTATTGTAGAGATGAGGTCTCACCAAGTTTCCCAGGCTGGTCTCGAACCCGTGGGCTCAGGCAATCCTCTCACCTCAGCCTCCCAAAGTGCTGGGATTATAGGTGTGCGCCACCACGCTCGGCTGATTCTTCTTTCTTAGAGTTTTTAGACGGTGGCACATTGACATTTAGGGCCAGGTAATTCTTTGTTATGGGGGACAAACACTGCCCTCCTTTGAGAACCAGTGCTCTACCAGGTTGGCAACTTTGGTGCAGTATGTGGTAGGAACAGGGAAGCCCTTGTGCCCACTGCTGCACCTCTGAGTTTCCTTTGTTCTGAAGTCGGTCCCGTAGGTGATGTTACGTGGTACACCACATCAGAGATTCAAGCATGCTGGGAGCCCTGTTCAATGGTATTGGCAAGGCCCTGTGGCCAGGAAAGGCAAACCCACACGCAGAATTTGTGTTGCTTCCAGTCCAGGTGAATCGCCTCTTCCCCGGTTGAAAGAGTTCAATGTGGTCAACTTACCACTGAGTTGCTGGTTAGTCTCAAGAGTTGATCCTGTCTCAGGATCTCAGCATTGGCTTCTGTTGCCGTCAGGTTGAACTTTGAGCAGCAGCGGTAGCTAAGTCAGCCGTGGTGAGTAGCAGCCCATGATACTGGGTGTAGGCATATCCTCGGTCCTTGTTTCATGGGACTTTTTTTGTGAGCCCATTGTGCCAGCTCTAGGACAACAGACTGTTGAGTCAGCTGGCTGAATTACTCTTTTGGTTATTGCTGACTCTTCCATGGTGGATGCTTGCCGGTAGGCATGAATATACAATACGAAGGTCTTCTCACTCTGTGCCTACTCCCATAGGCCCATCTACATGCCTCTTCCCCTAAATTCCTTTTCCCCAGTCTCCTAATCTTTTTCCTTTCAGACTCCTAGCCAGCCAGTGAACCATTCTCCACTTCCCATGAGTCTTTATGTACTCTTACCTTGAGCCACTTCTTTTTCCATGTGAAGTGGATGACCAGGAGCACCACCCCGAAGCATGTCCATGGAATGACTACCCCTCATCAGTGTCTTTCAGGGCTATCCCTAATTGAGGCTGTAATGCAGATGCCATCCATTTTTAGCTGTATACCAAACCAAATAATCCATGAGGCAAGTTTGTCCTTCTTTGTCGTCCAAGAGCCTGTCACAAGGGAGCCTCCATGTAGCCATATGCATGGGCCAACAGAGAAGCACTGGTACAACCATAGTGGATATTATAGTGTCTTGGTTGCTTGCTCTTACAGCTTACTGTGTTCTCTGGCTTGCTCATGCCCGATGTCAGTTTACCTTTTTTTTTTTGAGTTCGAGTCTCACTCTGTTGCCCAGACTGGAGTGCAGTGGCCGCTTTCGGCCACTGCAGCCTCGACCTGCTGGGCTCCGGCAATCCTTCCGCCTCAGCCTTCCGAGTAGCCGGAATTACAGGCGCGCGCTACCACACCCAGCTAATTTTTTGATTTTTATTGTAGAGATGAGGTCTTGCCTGCCCAGGCGGGTCTTGAACCCGTGGGCTCAGGCAGTCCACTCACCTCAGCCTCCCAAAGGTGCGGGATTACAGGCTGAGCCACCGAGCCCGGCTGTCAGTTTACCTTTTCCATCTTGCAATGAATTGCTGTTGAACCTGCCTGACCTCATCACTTAGTGAATCTCACAGATCCCAGATTATGGTTCTTGATGCGTCATCCTTTGATAGGGCATGGTCAGAAGCTCCATTGCTACCAGGGCCAAATATCCATCCATGAGCTGATTTCAGATTGTGTGTGGGTCTTTGCTGTGGATGGCATGGCCTTGCTTCAGAACCCTAGCGTCTGCATTGTGATTTTCCTACTGCGGCTCACCATAAGCATCCCATAGCTTCTTTTTACACTGGAGATACCTTTAGAACTTTTAGAACCCTGGAGCCTATGGGGTTGTGTAGCACAAGTGGCTGGACTGATAATCCTCTGAAATGCATATGTATACCAAGGCCTCCAATATGAACTTGCCCCTTGCACTCACCAGATGACAGCAATGATACATCATTGATATAGTAGACCAAAATAATACTAGATAGAATTTCCAAATAATCTGGTTTCCTTTGAATGTCTTATGACAGAGGATGAGAGAGTTAACAAGTCCTGAGTCAAACTGTAAGGTATACTGTTGTCCCTCACATATGAAAGTGAGCTGTTTCTGATTCTCTTGCCTAATAGAGATGGAAAGAATGCATTCACCGGATCTGTGGCCCCATCTCTATACCTGTAGTTCTGTTGATCTACTTTAGCAGATTTATGACATCTGGCACAGCAGATGCAATTGGGGTTTCCACTTGTTTGAGTTTGTGGTAGTCAGCTGTAATCTACCAAGTTCTATTTTGTCTAGGGGTGTATATATGTGAGAGAGATTTTAAGGAACTATTTCATGTAATTGTGTGAGCTGACAAGTTAGAAATATGTAGAACAGGCCACCAGGCTGGAGCCCCAGGGGAAGAGTCTTGATGTTGCAGTCTTGATCCAAAAGCAGTCTAGAGACATGATTTCTTCTTCTTCAGGGAACCCTAGTTTCTTCTTTTAAGACCTTCAGCTGATTGAATGAGGCCCACCCATATTATGGAGAGTAATCAGCTTTACTCAAAGTCTGTTGATTTCAATGTTAGTTACATCTGAAGAATATCAACATCTAGACTGGTGTTTGAACCAAGCAGCTAAGCACATTTGCCTAGCTAAGTTGGTATATAAAATTAACCCCACCATACCACTATATCCATTAGGTGTACAGATGGTGCGCCTCTGTTATTTCTCTTGGAATGTGGTTTTATTTTTTCTTTACTCTTTTGGCCAAGAGGAGAGACTGACAACTTCAGAGGCTTCCACTTGATCTTCTACACAGTGATAACTCCAAAATACCATCTTAGAGCTTTTCTGTCCTCTCAATAAATCTTGCTTTAAAAAAAAAAAAATGAGGGCTGGGCTTGGTGGCTCAGCCTGTAATCCCGCGCCTTGGGAGGCCGAAGTGAGTGAATTGCCTGAGTCCACGTGTTCGAGACCCGCCTGGGCAACTTGGCAAGACCTCATCTCTACAATAAATCAAAAAATCAGCCAGGCGTGGTAGCACGCGCCTGTAGTTCCAGCTACTTGGAAGGCTGAGGCAGAAGGATCGCCGGAGCCCAGCAGGTCAAGGTTGCGGTGGCCAGTAGCGGCCACTGCACTCCAGTCTGGGTGACAGAGTGAGACTCCAACTCAAAAAAAAAAAAATCAGGATTGGGCAGATTTGAAACCAAGGTCTCATCTGCTCTTGCAGTGGCGCTGTGAGCTAGATAGGCCTTCAGGTTGTCCCAACTCAGGACAAAGAGGCCACGCCTCTGTATTCCTGCCTTTTCCAGTTACTGGATACAGGCAGCTCCCTTTGACTGAGGAAAATCCTGGGAGGGACACTGGGAGACTCAGCCATTTTTTCCAGTAGCTGGTAAGTACCTGGGTCATGGCTAGGTGTGGTGGCTCACGCCTATAATCCCAGCACCTTGGGAGGTCAAGGCAGGCATTGCTTGAGCCCAGGAGTTCGAGAACAGCCTGGATGACATAGCAAAACCTCGTCTCTACTAAAAAATAAAAAACTTAGTTGGGCTTGGTGGCGTGTGCCTGTAGTCCCAGCTACTTGGAATGCTGAGGTGGAAGGATTGCCTGAGCCCAGGAGGTCAAGCTGCCAGGAGCCATGATCATTGTGTCATGCCACTGCACTCCACCTGGGTGACAAAGTAAGATCCTGAGTCAAAAAAAAAAAACAAAGAAAGAAAGCACCTTGGTCGTGAAGCCTGGCTCTGGGTGGTGTGCCAAGGCATCCACTATTATACGGCCATATCTGCTTTTTAAAAAATATTGGCTTATGCTGGGCGCAGTGGCTCACGCTTGTAGTCCCAGTACTTGGGAGGCAGAGGCAAGAGGATTGACTGAGCCCACACGTTCAAGACCAACCTGGGCAACATAGCGAGACCTTGTCTCTACAATAAATTTTAAAAATTAGCTTTACATGGTGGTGGGCATGGTGTCACATGCCTGTGGTTCCAGCTACTTAGAAGGCTGAGACGGAAGGATCGCCTGAGCCCTGCCTGGGCAACAGAATGAGACTCTGACTCAACAAAAAATGAAATAGAATAAAAAATATTAGCTTATGATGCATAATTCATAATTACAATTAAGTTCAGTGGCTATTAGCATACTCACAAGGTTGTGCGATGTCACCACAGTATCCTTGTAGAACGTTTCATCGCTTCCGAAAAGGCACCCTGTCCATTAGCAGTTCCCAGTTCTTCCTTCCCCACAGGCAACCACTAATCTCCTCCTCCTGTCTGTTTGGGTTTGCCTATTCTAGACACTTCATTTAAATGGAATCGTACAATAGTGTTTTTTCTATACTTGCTTTTCTGGAAAATTGACACGTGATAATTATATCCGTATCTGCTTTTAGAATACATTTTGACTTGCACAATTTAGCTAGATGCTTTCACTTCCATGCTTTAATGAGAACTAAAGAGTATGGAAAACTAGGCAGAATTTGTCCATTTATTTGATCATGTCAACTAATATTTTGTCTTTACACACATGATTTTTTTTTGAGTTGGAGTCTCACTCTGTCGCCCAGACTGGAGTGCAGTGGCCGCTCCTGGCTACCGCAGCCTCGACCTGGTGGGCTCCCGCGGTCCTTCCGCCTCAGCCTTCCAAGTAGCTGGAACTACAGGCGCGCGCTACCATGCCCGGCTAATTTTTGATTTATTGTAGAGATGAGGTCTCGCCAAGTTGCCCAGGCGGGTCTCGGACTCGCGGGCTCAGGCAATCCACTCACCTCAGCCTCCCAAAGGTGCAGGATTACAGGCTGAGCCACCAAGCCCAGCTTTGAATAGATTTTATAGACAAAACTAGAAAATCCAGGCATTGCTATATAGTTGATAAATATTTCTTGAATGAAAAAAAGTTGTAGAATGAGTAAATTCTAATTATTAAGAAAGTTGGCCATATCTGGAAACTTTGAATCTAAAATTTAATGCATTTATTTGTCTAATTTTCTTTTCACTGTTTTCTTAGTTGAAGTTAAACCCTAAACATTTGTTAAAAGAATACAAGAGAGATTTTTACTTGGAAAATAATGTGATGAGCTGTTGAGGGCAGTGATACTGCTTCTAAACTTGACAGGCAGTCAATGTTTATGTGATTTTTTAAAAATTTAATTTCATTAGGCATAGTATATTAGACTATGAGTTAGGAAAGCTGGGTCTGGTCTCAGCTCTGTGGCTAACTTTTTTTTTTTTTTTTTTTGAGTCAGAGTCTTATTCTGTCCCCCAGGCTGGAATGCAGTGACAAGATCATGGCTTACCACAGCCTCAACCTCCTGGGCTCAGGTGATCCTTCCATCTCAGCCTCCCAAGTAGCTAGGACTACAGGCACATGCCACACACACAGCTAATTTTTTTATTTTTATTTTTGTGGATACCAGGTCTCACTATGTTGCCTAAGTTGCCTAGGCTCAAGCAGTCCTCCCACTTCAGCCTCCCAAAATGCTAGGGTTACAAGCGTGAGTGAGCCACTGTGCCCGACCTGCGGCTAAAATTTGATTCAGTGGTTTCCAAGTAAAATGTGATGCAATAGTTTTATGTATGTTTTATTTCAGTACTTTTCTCTTATCAATTTAATGTATTGTAGAGTACATTGGGAACAGAAGCCACTGGCAGGCTTACTCCTATTTAACAAATAATGACAACTAATTTGTTTTGATTCAGTTATTCATTTCTTTATTCAAATGCTTTTTAAGTATCTACTATATGCCAGGGGATTAAAAGTGAATAAGATTTGTCTTTGTCATCAGTATATTCCTGCAGTTTGTGAAATAATAGCATGGTGTGCAAAAGGCCCTAAGAGCAGGAGACATAAATTCAGAGCCCATTTTTTCTAATTATTGACTGGATGATCCTGGACATGTTACTCAGTCTCCCTACCTTTAAAATGGGAGGGACACTATGAGTACCTGACTTTGAAAGGGCCTTGATGGACATTTAGCTTCAACCCCATTTCCTTTGACTACTGGATTTAAGACAAATAGAAATTTTAAAAATTGACATTGAAAGAGGCTTTTATTCCTTTCCCATATAGAAATGGGATATTATAGGAAAAGAATTATCCTTTTTGAAAAATTTTTTTTTAAGGGACTTAGACTCTAGAACACTTGTGCTTTTTTTTTTTTCAAGTTGGGGTCTCATTCTGTCACTCAGACTGGAGTGCAGTGGTGCAATCTTGGCTCACTGCAGCCTCTACCTCCTGGGCTAGGGCAATCCTTCTTCCTCGGCCTCCTGAGTAACTGGAACTACAGGCATACGCCACCAGACCTGGCTAATTTTTTAAAGATTTTGTAGAGACAAGATCTCTCTCTGTGTTGCCTAGGCTGGCCTTGAACTCTTGGACTCAAGCAATCCTCCCACCTCTGCCTCCCAAAGTTCTGGGCTTACAGGTATGAGCCACCATGCCTGGCCCACTTGCTCATTCAGTTTCAGAAGGGAGAGTCTCAGCATACTGCCTAGCCTGGGGTGTGGGGACATATATCTTTGTGTGATTTTTAGATAGAAGCTCTGTGTTTTTTAATGTATATAGAATTCAGAGCACTTGCATAGCTGTCTTTTCTTTTCCTTCCCCTCAGATAGATAAAAGCCCAGAAGGACAATTTACTCAGCTAATGACATTGCCTAAAACCTTACAGCAACAGATAAATCATATTATGGACCCTCCTGGAAAAAACAGAGATGTGGAAGAAACTTTATTCCAAGTTGCTCATGATCCCGACTGTGGAGATGTGGTACGACTAGGTATGTTTGTGGATTTGGTGTTGAGGAAGCGCCGGCTTTGGGGAAAGCAGACTTCATTTGTGGTCAAGACACATTATTTCTTTCTTCTTGCCTAGCGAGACTGTGAGAAAGATTGCCTTTAGGAAGAAAAAGCGCTGGGGTTTTCCAAATCTATTTTTACTTCTTTGAAGTAAGATGGTAGAAATACTTCTGTTTTCAGATATCTGGATCCTAAATCACTGTCAAAGGGAGAAACAATCTTTCTTTTGGTTCCAAGAGCGTAACTACTAGAAGTTATTCAAGATATGTCTGTGTTCTTCTTGATGGTCTAAGAAAGAAGACTGGTGCATTTTTAATGGTTTTATGGCATCAAGAACACAGCCTTCATCAGCCAACTCCATTGGCTGTCTCATGCACATATCAGCAAGTTCCCTCTGCCACAGCCCGTGCTCCGCAGCATTTTCCCTAGCACTCCCCTCAAGTATATCGCAAAATCTGAACCTTGTCTTCAGAGACCCACTTCTCTTTGAGGTGCTAAAGATAATTTACGAGTCAGTTAGTAAAGAAATAATTATGAAATTGAGAATGACTCCCTCCCTCAAATGAGTATATTCTCTTGTTTTTATTCAGTAAACACAGAGCTCCTTCAGAGGGCCAACCACTCTGCTAGATGCAATTTATGGTAAAGACTTTGAACATTGAACCACAGTTAAACACTAGTTGCCATAAGCCTTTCCACTCTCACTTGCTCGTGGACCTGCACTGGGTTTTCGGAGCATATCTTTAGTTCATGTGTGAGACAAATGGTTGGTTGGTTTGTTGTTTGTTTTAACATGATCCTGGCAACAGTGAAGTCTGTGTTGTCTTTTTGAGGAGAATGAAAGACTTGTACTGTTGCTCCTCACTGAGGAATCCTCTATATGAAGGGGGACCCAAAACCCCCCGGAATTTATAAGAAATAGTGTATTTATTCTTTTTTTTTTTTGAGTTGGAGTCTCACTCTGTCGCCCAGACTGGAGTGCAGTGGCCGCTCCCAGCCACCGCAGCCTCGACCTGCTGGGCTCCGGCGATCCTTCCGCCTCAGCCTTCCGAGTAGCCGGAATTACAGGCATGTGCTACCACGCCCAGCTGTTTTTTTGATTTATTGTAGAGATGAGGTCTTGCCGCCCAGGTGGGTCTCGAACCCGCGGGCTCAGGCAGTCCACTCACCTCAGCCTCCCAAAGGCGCGGGATTACAGGCTGAGCCACCGAGCCCCGCTAGTGTATTTATTCTTATGTTTTTAAATTTCAATCACCTTCAAAGTACTCTCTGGTGCAATACACCTATCAAAACAGTTTTTTCATTGCTCAAAACAGTTTTTGAACTCATCAATTCTGATGCCTTTTAGTGCTTCTGCCATTTTTTGTCTGACCTCTTCCACACCAGCAACACATTTCCCTCTGAGGACTTTTTTCAACCAGGAAAACAAAAGAAAGTTGCTGGGGGTGAATAAGGAGGGTGGGTGGGGCATGGTGTCATGCCATTTTTGGTAAAAAACAAAACCAAACTGCTGAACACTCAGTGCAGTGTGGGCAGGTGCACTTGTAAATAAATAAATGCGCAAACTCATTGAAAAAAATCTCCAAAGAAAAAAAATTCACTGAAGCCAGATGGAGCCTCTCACAATAGCACTAGCTGGTACACTGATACTGACTGGTTCCTAGAACACTACCTAGCAAGGGAAGCCTGTACTACAAGGAGTCTGCCCTGCAAAAGATAACTGGTTTTTTTGGGTCCCCCTTCAGATGTGTTTTCAGAAGGAAAGTTTTTCTTCTAGATACAAAACATTTGATTTTTAATCTTTTCACATCTTAGAATTGAAAACCAGAAGCCTTAAGCAGACTTAAAGTCATAAGTGACCTGAGAGAGTCACCTAGCTCTGCCCCTTGTTTTAAGGGGAGAAGACCAGGCCCAGACAGTTCAGGGATTTGCCTGTGCTCATACAGCCACAGTGCCACACCTGGCCATACTAGTTTCCTGGCCCTCCATCCTGATACCCTTTTCACAGTCACTCTGTGACACCAGGGCAGAGATAGATTTGCCGGTTTTGTTGGCTGACTGGGAAGAATATTTAGTTTCAGGTTTTAAAACTGTTAAGATGACTAACATCTGCTTTGGGTTTTTCTGGTATCCTTTTCATTTTTTTCTCACAGGGCTTTCAGCAATCGTGAGACCTTCTAGTATAAGACAGAGTACCAAAGGCATTTTTACTGCTGGTAAGAACTTTAGAAAAATCCATGCATAATGTACTTGCTGGACTGACTTGCTTCAGAACTCTTGGTTAAAATGTAAAGCTTAATCTGTATCTTTTAAGTACTTGCGAAATGCTGAGTTTTGATGGCCATAAACTAGGATGTTGCAGTAATGTACAAACAGGCATAACAACACCATAATCTGGTAGTCTAACAAAGTCATACTATTTGAAGTGTGTTGGAAGGCTTTACTGCCCTTCTAAATTTTCTGAATAACTTCTTGTGTGCAGTTTTTTTCCTTATATTCTTTATGTATCAAGGTTACACCTGTATAGCATTGTGAAACAACAGGACTTTGTGCTCCCCCCCATTCTTCAGAGACAACTGCTTCCAATTCTCTTAGTGGGTTATTTTTGCTTTTACTGCCATTTCTCTAAATCTTTTCAACTTTAGGTGTCAACGATTGACTTCTCACTATGGCAGGTTAGAATTTAACTCGTGCCCCCAGCCTCACCACATGTCCTTACTCTCCCATCCCTCTGTCTTCCTCATATAGTTGTTTTGTGGTTCAGGCTGATCAGTATTCAGTTTAACATTGTTATGGGTCACATAGGATACTTTGTCTTCTCTGCACAATGTTCCTCTTCCATGGAGACTGTCTTCACTGCCCCCTGTAGGGAATCCCTCATCTCCGGTATCTCCTACCTTTCGTTTTCTTGGTGTGCACTCTCATTGTGGTGAAGGACATCATCCAGTAATTTCCTGAGAAAAGATATGTGGAAGGCAAATTTGGAGACCATGTGTGTCTGAAATCTCTTTGGTCTGCCTTTACACATAATTGATACTTATGTTGGGTGTATATTAGAAATCATTTTCCTTCAGAATTTTGAAATCATTGCTGTATTTATTTTTTTACTTCTAGGATTGTTGTCTAAGTACAGAGACATTCTGATTCTTTTTTTTTTTTTTTTTTTT
>NW_007249768.1:100410-118937 GCF_000164805.1 Carlito syrichta
TACCTACTATGATTTTTTTTTTTTGAGTTAGGGTCTTACTCTGTCACCCAGGCTGGAGTGCAGTGGCACAATCATGGCTCACTGCAGCCTCGACCTCCTGGACTCAGGGAATCCTTCTGCTTCAGTTTCCCGAGTTACTGGGACTACAGGCACATGCCACCACTCCCAGCCAATTTTTTGACTTTTTGTAGAGACAAAGTCTCACTGTGTTGTTGAAGCTGGTGTCTAACTCCTGGGCTCAAGTGATCCTCCCACCTTGGCCTCCCAAAGTGCTAAGAGTACAGGCATGAGCCACTGCATCTGACCCATTCTGATTCTTAATCTCTTGGGGTGTTATTTCTGAAAGCTTCTTAGGTCTTTATTTTTCCCCCAGCACGCTGAAATCTCTCAATTATATGCTTTGATGTGAGTCTGTTTTTGTCTGTTTTACTGAGTACTTATTGGGATCTCAGACTATAACCGTATAAGAAAAATCTAAAAAAATTTTTATTTAATTTCATCCCATCTGTTTTCTCTATTCTCTTTGTTTTTTGGTGGAGGGGGGGATTGGAGTCTCACTCTGTTGCCCAGACTGGAGTGCAGTGGCATGCTCACAGTCACCACAGCCTCAACCTGCTGGGCTCAGGCGATCCTTCCACCTCAGCCTTCAAATAGTTGGAACCGCAGGTGCACACATCCAGCTAATTTTTTAATTTATTGTAGAGATGAGGTCTCGCCAAGTTGGCCAGGCTGTTCTTGAACCCTTGGGTCAAGCAGTCCTCTTGCCTCAGTCTCCCAAAGTACTGGGCTTACAGGCATGAGCCACCATGCCCAGCTTCTATTCTCTTTCTAGAACTCCTTTTATCAGCTATTGGACCTCCTAGATCAGTCCTTTGGTTTTCTTTCATCTTCTTCCTTTTTTCTTTTTCTTTTCTTTTTTTTTTTTTTTTTTTTTGAGTTGGAGTCTCACTCTGTCACCCAGATGGGAGTACAGTGGCCGCTTCCGGCCACCGCAGCCTCAACCTGCTGGGCTCCGGCGAGCCTTCGCCTCAGCCTTCCGAGTAGTCGGAACTACAGGCGTGCGCTACCATGCCTAGCTCATTTTTTATTTATTGTAGAGACGAGGTCTGACCAAGTTGCCCGGACGGGTCTCAAACCCACAGACTCAGGCAATCCACTCACCTTGGCCTCTTAAAGTGCTGAGATTACAGGCTGAGCCACCAAGCGCGGCTGTCTTTTCTTTTTTTCTTTTTCTTTTTCTTTTTTTAGTTGGAGTCTCACTCTGTTGCCTGGGCAGGAGTACAGTTGCATGCTCATGTCCACCACAGCCTTGACCTTCTAGGTTCGGGTGATCCTTCTGCCTTAGCCTTCTAAGTTGCAGGAACTACAGGTGCATGCCACCATACCTGGCTATTTTTTGATTTATTGTAGAGACAAGCTCTCATCAAGTTGCCCAGGCTGGTAATGAATGCTGGGCTCAGGCAGTCCTCTCGCCTCTGCCTTCCAAAGTGCTGAGATTACAGGCGTGAGTCATCGCACCCAGGCTGTTTATCTCTTTGCTCTGCTTTCTGGGAGGGTTTCTCGTCTTTAGCTTCCAACCTTTCTTTTGAGTTTTTATAATTTTCAGGGGCTCTCTTTTTTGTTGTTGTTCTCTGATGCTCTGCTTTTTTTAAACATCCCATTCTTGTTCATGGGTTTAAGCAATAAGGAAATATGTTTTGATATTGCCAAATTGCCCTCCCAAGTGGCCGTACCAATTCATAGTCCCACTATCAAAATATGAGGATTCTCTTCTCTCTCCATTCTTTCCAACACTTGGCATCACGGGTGATTGACTTTTCCAATTCAGGCCTTCTTCATGTAACTATCTGTTGAGCACCTCTTGCGTGCTGACCACTCAGAAACAAAAGTGAACACAATGTCATCCTGTCTTCTAAGGGCTTGTATTCTAAAAGGGGAGACAGACGTGTTAATAGAAATTTGCAGTAAGAGGGAGAAATGGCACAGAGATAGACCAAAAAGGGAATGTTCTTTCAACCTGATTCTGATCCTTAGATTTTTGATTGCCAGGGATCAGGTGTGTCACACTCCTTAATGTCTCACCACCCACCTGCTTTTGGTCCCCAAGAGCACAGTATTGCCCTCCTGAATCTTTGGAAAGATTCAACAAATATTCAGTACCACTTGTGCCAAATCTACTGAACTAAAGATGTTCCTCCCACTCGGTTATGTAACTTTGCATTTCCAGTGAAGATATTAATTTAATCTGTGTTCCTGCTGGTTTATCCTGGCAAGACTGAAGGTGAGGTACTTTTGTTTGTTTGGGTGATTCAGGCTGTTAATCTGTGTTTTGCATGCTTGCTTCTCTCTTGCCATGATCCTCCTTGAGTGAAGCTTGGTGATTTGATGTTTTGATTTTTGGCTTCCCATGCTGTAAGGAGTCATTCGTATTACTAATTTTTATTTTAGCTCTGTTAATGGTGTCATTGTAGGTTTATTTGTTTTTAATCCCTTTTTCTTTTCTCACTCTGTCACCCAGGCTGGAGTGCAGTGGCGTACTCACAGCCACCACAGTCTCAACCTTCTGGGCTCAGGTGATCCTTCTTCCTCAGCCTTTCAAGTAGCTGGAACGACAGGCATGTGCCACCATGCCTGGCTAATTTTTTTATTTATTGTAGAGATGAGGTCTCACCAAGTTGCCCAGGATAATCTTGAACCCCTGTGCTCAGTCCATCCTCTCACTTCAGCCTCCCAAAGTGCTAGGATTACAGGCATGAGCCTCCATACCCAGCAAGTTCCTTTTTCTTTAGAAGTGCTTACTAAACTGTTAACTAAAATGAAATGATATGTCTGAGATTTGATTCAGAATAAAAAGTGGTGGAGGGGAAGTGGGGGTAGGGAGTAGATGGCACAAGATTGGCCATGAGTTGGCACGTTGTTGAAGCTGGGTAAGAATACATGAGGATGTATTATACTCTTCTGTCTGTTTTTTTTTTTTTTTTTTTTTTAGTTTGAGTTCTCCAATAAAAAGTTTAAAAAGACCCATCATCATCACCTCTGGACACCTCCAGTCTGAAATGAGCCTTTGGTCCTCTTTTCACACCTTCTTTCCACTCGCCAACAGAGGGCAGTAGGTCCTAGAACCTGCAGCAGAGATTTTCTTGTGGCTCTGGACATGTAGTGCTTGCTTCTCCTCTATCGATGCCACATTGGGTTGTGTAAGCCCAGAGTGATGGCATGTATGCAACCTTGCACTGAGGTGGCAGAAACTGAAAGTGATGAACAGCCCTTCAGACTCTGTGGGTTTACCTGCGTTGTGCCCAGCTTCTCTGTGTGTGGTGGCTGTGGGCTGTGACAAAGGCTGCCTGGGGTTTGTGAGTCCCAGAAACTAGCGTTCTAATTACAATTTAACCACGATGACTTGGGCAAGGTTTTCTGAGTTTTAATTTTATAAGTATGTCTACCCTACCAGATTGTAAAGATTTTTATTTTATTTTATTTTAGATTCAAGGAACACATGTGCGTGTTTGCTATAGGGTATATTGCATACTGGGGGAGATTGGGCTTCTCCTGTACCCATTATCCACATGGTGAGCACTGTACCTGATGGGTAATTTTTCAGCCCTCGAAGGTTTTATCTTAAGACGTAAAAGCATCTAGCACTGTGCCTGAACTTTCCTCTTTTAGTATCATTACCTAGAACTTTCCTGATCTTTCTTTAAAATAAAAGCCTCTTTACCCTGACATGTTCAAGTGGTGTTAGCCCCTTACCTAGGTCTCTAATTGAAATAAACTAGCAGTGGTAGACCCTGAGTGGCTGGCACACCCACAGCAAGCCTCAGAGCCTCTGTCCTGCACCTTGTTCTCTACAAGTCCTTTTGTTGTAGTCACGGCTCCCTCTGTTCTGCCTTGCTTTTTGCCGTGTCCTTCTCCTGACATTTCCAAAACTCTACCTTTATTCAGGTTTTCAGCCAGCTAATATATTATCTGAAGGATGAGAAAACCCCAGCATATTGGCCTAGTTTTTATTCCTTTATTGCCATTCTTACTCCTCCCCTATGCAACCTCCTACTCATAACTAATGTAAGCTTGGGTCAGAAGATATGGATTCAAGGCTCTAGTTGTTCATTTCTTCATTCTTTAACTTTGGTATGTGGTTTAATCTCTTCTGTGAAGTAGTGGGAATACTAATACCTAATTCACAAGGTGTTTCTGAGGCTTAAACAAGAGTGTCCAGTATGTTACCCAGCAGGTGGTTTATGAACTTGGATGAGTCTAGGTCTGAATATCACTGTATTCCTGGAAAAGAGGGAAGCCAGGCATCTATAAATGCCTCAGAGGATTGCCCTTCCTTGTAAACTGTGGTAGATAACACTCGGCGTGTTCTCACGCAGTCTGTCACTCTGTCTTTATTAGTTCCCTTGAAATTCCCTGACCATCACATACACTCACGTTCAAATGTGAGTAGAGTATTGCTTCCAAAACCAGATGCTATTTTTATTTTCCTTTAATCTGAAAGTTGATTATTTGGAAAATCATATTGACTTCTCTTAGACTGCGCTGTTAGTAGAATAATGTAGTTCTCATCAGGGAGCAGATCAGCAACTGAAGCCAGCCAAAGACTGTTAGCCTCCTAACACTTGCCTCTCCTCCTTTCATGGTAACAGTGGATGGCATCACATCTCAGATTGGTAACAAAAGACCAGCTGAGTAAACTGTCATATGGTGAGCAACAGCCTTTATAGAGTTTCTAACCTGATTGGAGAGAAGCAGAGCTATCTGAGTACTCTGGTGTGGGAACAGGTAGGTGAGAAGTGGGGGAGTTTAGTGATTAGACTGAGAGATAGCAGGAACCAGACAAAGAAAGGCCTTAAAAGCCATGTTAGGGAATTCAGAGTTCTTTTGAGGGTAGAGGGAGGCCACTGTAGGATTGTAGAAAGGCCATTCTAACTAGAGAACAGAGAACAAATGAAGGGAGATAAAGCTATTGCTAGGGAGACCAATTAGATACGCTGCAGCCAGCGAGGTAAAAGCCTGCCTGAACAGACAGAAGTACAGGCAGAAGAGAGTCGGCCGTATTTAGGAGGGAATGACCAGGTCTTGGTAGCAGAAGGAATATGGGAAGAAAACAAAGCCAACTCCCAGGTTTCTGCTTGGGAAGCAGGGGAGCTATTCCCTGAGGTGAGGGAGGTTGGGTGAGGATGGTGAGTTTAATTTTTGAAATCTAACTTTCTTTTTTCCCACCTGACTTTCTGGTCAATCAGAATGAACTCTGGGGCAAATACACATTTACCTCTCTAGCTTCAAAAGATTCAGCTGAATTAACAAGACAGGTTTAGTCTTGTTCCTGAAAGGATTCTGGCATGCCTCCTTTGATCGTTACCAGTCCTTTCCTGGAACAGAGTGGATTATTCATTGTCCGCTCCTTCTGATCTCTTACAACTAAAACATTTCTTCCATTTTTTGGTACTTATATATTTAAATAAAAAGAACTTATAATAATATTCAAGATTTTTCTGGTAGTTTGCTTATCACTTAAGCCTGAAAATTCTTAAGGTAAGTTTTGCTTCTGCCTCAGAAGAGGTTTTCTTTGTAGATATGTCTAACTGTGGTTGGAAATTCATTGAAAGAATGTTTTGGGGATTACTAATTTTATCTCCTGGAGGTCTGAAATATAAAATTATAAGAAGATAGACGGCCGGGCTCGATGGCTCAGCCTGTAATCCTACCCTTTGAGAGGCCAAGGTGAGTGGATTGCCTGAGTCCACGGGTTCAAGACCCGCCTGGGCAACATGGCGAGACCTCATTTCTACAATAAATCAAAAATTAACCGGGCGTGGTAAGCGCGCACCTGTAGTTCCGGCTACTTGGAAGGCTGAGGCGGAAAGGATCGCCGGAGCCCAGCAGGTCGAGGCCACGGTGGCCGGGAGCGGCCACTGCACTCCAGTCTGAGTGACTGAGTGAGACTCCAACTCGAAAAAAAAAAAAAGAAGACAGAAACCTTGCACAGCCTAGTCACATCTCTGTCTTACATTGTTTCCTGGAGAATTTTGTCTGTCATAGTCCCATCTGTTTAAGGTCCACAGGGAGTTCACCATGTTACGTGTGATTAGCTTTGCTGTAGGTCATGTGAAACAAGCTGGACATCAGCTGAAGAAAAACCTGAGGAGCCATATACTGAAGTAGGTTCCTGCCTGCTTCTGAAACAAAATGCTGATGTTAGATACTAACTGGAGTTCATGATAACTAGCTTCTGGTAAACAAGGACCCCTCTAAAAGAGGTGCATCTAAAGAGATGTTGCATCTTATCTATTGGGGAAGTAGCAAAGATGACAATGATGGGAAGACACTGTCAAGTTTCTTTTAGCAGGCTGTCTTCCCTCAAAGGGAGCACATTCCAAATGGGCTCTAGGATGTGCAGAATTCTTACATCACCATACTTTTCTTTAAAAAGGAAGCAGAAGCAAAGAGTAAACTTAATATAGGCCAAATAGAAGTCTGGGTTGTGTACTCTGCGAGGGCAGAGACAATAACTGTTGCTCATTCTGGTGTCCCCAACAACTAGCTTAGAGTCTTGCTTACATAGGTGCTCCATAAATACTTGATCAGTGCATGACTGAATGAATGAAATATTCTAAATCTTCTGGTAGTAGACAGAAAGTGCACAAATCATAAGTGGTAAATTTTCACAAAGTATCACCTCGTGGACCTAATGCCCATATGGAGAAATACAGCCATGCCAGTTGCCCAGCTCCCTCCTTCACCGGTCACAGGCACGGCTCCTCCAGGAGTAAGCGCCAGCCTGACTCCCAATGCCATGGTTCTGTTTTGCCCATTTGGGGCAAATATGTCCTCTCTTCTGTCTTTCCTTATAGCATCCTCATAGCATCAGTGAGAGCGATCATGTTATTGGGAGTAGCAGTAGTTTATTTCTTCTCAGTACAGTATTCTGTTTTACAAACATACCACAGTTTATCCACTCTCCGATGGATGGATACTTGGGACTATTGCAGCAGAAGTGCTGCTGCGACAGTTTTTGTACCTGTCTTTCCGTGAGCGTACACGTGCATTTCTGTCAAGTGTGTGCTTATGGGCAGAATTCCTGGATCATAAAGCTTGTGATTGTTCAGCTTTAAGATACCACCACACAACTGGCCAGTATTCCACTTCCACTTGCAGAGCTCCTGTTGTAGCACCTGGCCAGGACCTGATAGATTGTGTCTTTTTCATTTTAGACACTGCTAGGTGAACCTTGGCATCGTGTCAGGGTTTTAATTTACATTGTCCTGAGACTAAGGAGGTTGAGCATTTTCTAGATGTGTTTGTTTACATATCCTCTTTTGTGAAGTTATCTGTTTAGTCTTTTGCTCATTTTTCTACTGAGCTGTCTGCCTTTTTCATACGAAATACCCTATGTAGTCTGGGTGCGTGTCCTTTGTTGGAGATATGTAATGCAAAAATCCTCTACTCTGGGGGCTGCTGTTTCACTCGCTTAACGGGGTCTTTTCGTGAAAAGAATCACTTAATTTTGCGAGGTCTGGTTTATGCATTTTACCTTTTATAGTTAGCAGATTTTTGTGTCCTGTTTTGGAAATTTTTGCCTATTTGAAATGTATGAAGTTTAAGTCTCCCACCTTTGTTGAAGTTAGAATATTAAGGGAGAAAGGACCCTTCAGTCTAATCTGTTGTTCCTTATCCTGCTGCAAATCCAGGATCCCTGTGAAAACCTCACTGAGACTCTGGACAATACTGAAACTCTGTGCAATACGCACATCACAGCAGATTTTCCTGCCGTTCCAGGGAGCGCCCATACTGACTTTCAAGCCTATCCGTGGACCCTTGGTTAGAGAGCCCCTAATCTAATCCAGCCCAGTCAATTTGCAGATGAGGAAATTGAGCCCAGGGAGGGAAGGGAGTCACACTGTCAGTTTGCAGCCCAGCTGGGATTAGAATCCAGGTCTGTTGACTCCTATCCCGGTGCTCTTTCTCACAGAATTCCCTGCTGCAGTCTTTGAGACTGTCTCGCAGGCAGCACTATCAAAGGGAGAGTGTTTTCAGCCCAGGGAGGTCCCTGTCCACGAGCGGCAAAAAGTGACTACATGGTGACACTCGTCTGCTTTATGCATTGGCCTTAAATGTTTACGCTCCAAGGAGTCTATGACTGAATGCTTTGAAACTGAGCTGGGAGTTATCACGGTCTGTGCATTTTCCTCTAGCTGTGACTCAGCACCCTGGGGTTGCTGTGCTGAATCTTACCGTGTGCAATTACCTGTATTCTGCTTGGTCTTTTGGTGGGTTCTTGCTGGAATTTTTAAAAGCACCTTACGTAATAAGTTTCCAGTCTCAATGCTCGAGTGGGTGAGGCTTTCCAGAATGGTTGCTCCAGGGAGAAAATTAAAAGGGGTGGAGGCAGGGAAAGGAACTCTGAGTTTCTTGACTAGGTTATGTCAGGTTAGAAGTAGTCAGCCAGTAGACAAGCCAAGCCAGAGTATCTAGAAGTATTTGTTAATGATTTTACTGCTACCTTGCCACTGTCTGCAGTAACCTCTTCAAAGGCTCTAGATGGACTAGGCAGTTTACAGGTAACAGGGTCAGATATTTTCAAGAGATCACTCAACCCATACCAGGTGCCTCCAGAACTAATCCTGTTACCTTGTCAGCATCTTCACCAGAGTGTACCCACCAGGGGTGTACGTATCAGACTCAGCACAGATTCCAGTTTGCCTCTCAAAATGAAAAAGACTGTTCAGATCTTTGGGCCACACCCTGAAACGGACTAAATGATCTCACTCTCAACATAAAGGAAGTTGAGTCCGTAACAACGTCCTGACAGACAACATTCCATGTATTTTCTTCTTTCCCCTAATCCCCCAGAGAGCCTCTTCTTTGTTTTCATCTCATACCCGAGACTAAGTAGGTAGGGGTGCTGGAGGGCCAGTATCTGAATGAGGTGCATTTGTCCATTTACTGAGCACCTACCATATGCTAGGTACTGTACTAGGTGATGGGAAACAAAGATGAAGGACCTGGTCGCTGTCTTGAGGGAGCTCCCTGTCGAGACAGTTGCACCAGTGAGCACAGGTGTGGTGGTGCCAGCCTGGGGTCTAGGGAGGCACTCCTAGAAAAGAAATCTGAGGCCGGGTTCGGTGGCTCAGCCTGTAGTCCCACGCCTTTGGGAGGCTGAGATGAGTGGATTGCCTGAGCCTGCAGGTTTGAGACCCGCCTGGGCAACTTGGCAAGACCTCATCTCTACAATAAATCAAAAATTAGCCGGGCGTGGTAGCGCATGCCTGTAGTTCCAGCTACTTGGAAGGCTGAGGCGGAAGGATCACCGGAGCCCAGCAGGTCAAGGCTGCAGTGGCCGGGAGCGGCCACTGCCCTCCAGTCTGGGCGACGGAGTGAGACTCCAACTCAAAAAGAAAAGAAAAGAAATCTGAATGGGGATTCCAAGGCAACTAGGCAGAAAGTGATGGAACAGCACTTATCACAGGCAGATACACAATTACATGGAAGCAGTGACCTGGGGAGTGGGGGTGGAATTCAGGCCTGGGAGAGAGAACAGGAGCCAAGGGTGCTCAGTGGCATAGAGAATCTTGTCTTTGACCTAATTTTCTCCTCCTTTTTAAAAGAACTACTAAATTCAAAGGCCACCAATGTGCTTGTAATTCAAAAGGTTCACTTATCCTAATAACTAAGTACCATTGGCATCCAGATCCCTAAAACAGAGATGCCAGAATCAGAATTGTTTCCCCCCACATGGGTCACAGTGACCTTTAATCATCTTCAGCTTTCTGGTCTCCTAGAGCCCACCACTCAGCTCATCACTGTCTCTCCCACCAAAGACAAGTCTCTGGTCAAAATATCTCTCTGAAACTCTGAGTATCCACTAGACAAGCCTCTGTTTTTTTACCTTCTCTTCTTTTCTCTTTTAGGCATGAAGAAGTCAGTGGTTTATAGTTCACTAAAACTACACAAAATGTGGAAAGGGTGGCTGAGGAAAACACCCTGATTTTGCTTGCTATTGTATATATTATGTACAGATGAATAAAGTGTGTTGTCCCTTTTGACAGACCATGTTTGTTACTTTGACCCATCGCTTGAATTTGAAGATATCCTGGTTTGTGTAACACTTGATTTTTTAAATATATGCATGAGCCATTTACCCAGGTGGGACCCTAAAATATTGGAGGACTCAGCATCAGATGGAAGGAGTTTTCTCCATGTACAAAACCATGTGGGTACTGCAGAATAGCTTTACCTGTGGCCTGCATTCCATGGGTACATGAGAGTCAGAGACATGACAAGTTGTTGAATTCTTGTGAACATGCAGCCTGGGAGGCTTACAGATTGAGGAAGCTTGGCTTTCTCTGCCTGACTTGTCATATTGCTAGTCTCCATTCTGTTCATTCGCAAGTGTCACATCCATATTTTCCTGGATCTAGGCTTTTTACATTTCTCTTTATTCTCCGCAGAAGTATGTGGCAGAATGACTTGTGGGTGAGGAGCCAGCACCTTGCAGCACTTCCCGTTGTAATAGTTAGAACATGTTTGGGCAACAGGAAACACACCCCAGAGTGCCTTGAACAGCAAAGGACGGATCCATTTCCCGAGTTTCCTTCCATCTCTCTGCTCTCTGCCTTTGCAGCACTGGCATTATACTAAGGCTGGGTCCTCTCAGTGATGAGATCCCTGACAATAACTTCAAGGACCATACACTTCCCCATCCACATTTGGGGAGACTGAGAAGACTCCGTTCAGAAATCCTCTCAGGAAAGCAAGAAAATATCCAGGTGTAGTGGCTCACACCTATAATCCCAGCATTTTGGGAGGCAGAGGTGAGAGAGTTGCCTGAGCCCCAGGGTTCAAGACCAACCTGGTCAACTTGGCGAGACCTCATCTCTATAATAAATCGCAAGATTAGCTGGGCGTGGTGGCACGCACCTATGGAAAGCTGAGGTGGAAGGATCATCAGAGCCTGCAGATTGAGGCTGTGGTGACTGTGAGCGTGCCACTGCACTCCAGCCTGGATGACAGAGTGAGACTTCGACACCCCCCTCCCCCAAAAAAAAAAGCTGGCAATCTTTCCAACAGCCCCTAGCAGGCTTCTATCTGGTTTCATGGAACTGGGCTGATGAGCTCAGGCCTGAGCCATCTGCCCAGCCCTGCGAGGCAGCTTCCTTCCCCTGGGGCTCCAAGGCTGCGGAGAATGCCTGAACAGAAATTGAGGAGGAAGGGCTGTTGGGAAGCAGCCGTCCCTTCCACCTCCCAAGTCTCACTAGTCTGTTCAGTCGAACCTTAGCTTGTCTCTTTTTCAAATTGTCTCTGCCTCTATGTTTCCATTGCTCAGTACTCTACTGCAGACTTTTAGGATCTCTTCTGTATTTGAACAGTGTCTTTCTCCTTAATCCATATTAGAAGCCTCATAAATCAGGGAAAAGAGCACAGACTTAGGATTTGACCACCCTGAGTTGAATCTCATTGCCACTCCTGACCAGCTGTGTGACTTTGGGCTATTTAGTCTCTTTGAACAGTTTCACCATCTGTGAAATAGAGGTAAATAACATTACAAACCTTGAGCTGTGCTGGTCTGTGCACTAACGTCTGTGAAGCACTTAGGACAATGTCTGGTATATGGCGTTCATAAATACCACTGCCATTATTCCTTTGTGATATATATATATGTATATATATTGTTTTTTTGAGTCAGAGTTTCACTCTGTTACCCAGTCTGGAGTATAGTAGCATGCTCACGGCCACTGCAGCCTCGACCTGTTGGGTGATCCTTCTGCTTCAGCCTTTCAAGTAGTTGGAACCACAGGCATGTGCCACCATGTCTAGCTAATTTTTGTATTTATTGTAGGGACAAGGTCTCTCCATGTTGCTCAGGCAATCTTCTCGCCTCTACCTCCCAAAGTGCTGGGATTACAGGTATGAGCCACTGCACCTGGATATTATTTTCTTCTATAAATGTTTTTGTCTGTCTGTGTCAGGTTCTTCCTCAAGAAGCCAAAATGATTCCCCACTGCTTATAGAATAAAAGTAAGAATTTCTCATCAGTCTACTCAAAACCTTCTGAAACCTGACTTTATTTTATTTTAACTTCTGCCCCCTGTATCTGGTAGAGCTTTTTATGTCCCCAAAATAGATGCTTTACAAAGTAGATACTCGGAGCACAGAATGTCCAGGTCATTTTCCAGATGTGAAGCCTGAGGCCTCTGGAGAGGAAGCGGCTGCCTGGGGTCATTACATATGTAACATAGCTAGGACTTGAACCCAGATCTCCATACTCCAATCTAGTGCCTTTTCCCACACACCCTGCAACTTTCACAAATGGTGAACTTGTGTCTTTGTGTTCTGCTCATGTGTTCTGCTCATCCTAGATGTATTCTTTTTTTTTTTTTTTTTGAGTTGTAGTCTCACTCTGTCACCCAGACTGGAGTGCAGTGGCCGCTCCTGGCCACCGCAGCCTCGACCCGCTGGCCTCCGGCGATCCTTCCGCCTCAGCCTTCCAAGTAGCTGGAAGTACAGGTGCGCGCTACCACGCCTGTCTAATTTTTTGGTTATTGTAGAGATGAGGTCTCGCCAAGTTGCCCAGGCGGGTCTTGAACCCGCGGGCTCAGGCAATCCACTCACCTTAGCCCCCCAAAGCGCTGGGATTACAGGCTGAGCCACCGAGCCCAGACCTAGATGTATTCTTACCTTCTTTTTCTTCAATCTAATTTGGGATTCATCAAATGAGTATATAAGGATGAGAGGTGAGACTTCCCCTGGGGAAAGTGGGACTCTGGCAGAAAATAGCTCTTCTCATCTCAGAAGATCCAAGAAATAAATGTATTTTGGCACCAGAACTAGATCCCAGCTCCTTCCAGCTGTATCCCTGGGCAAGTTGTTTAACCCTTCTGAGCCTCAGTTTTTAGTCCATAGTGTGAATATACTCATACCCGTCTGTCAGCGTTAGTGTTAGAGTTAAATAGATAACATGTGAAGTACCTAGCAATGGCTCTTGATACATAATGATAGTTTATATTTCTGTAAATATCTTTGCTGTTGAGTTCAGATGGGAAGGTTGGCTAGCATGGGCTAGTCCCTCATGTATCAGTCGGAGGCTCCTTAGGAAGACTGAAACAGCCCAAGTATGTCAAGTAAAAGGGACTCAATATAGGGAATCTGTTCCGAAGATGTGAAAGAGCTGGCAGACAAAAGAGAAAGGGGGCGCTAGAGGAGAAGGAAGGGATGCCGTACACAGAGCAGGAAGCTGCTGACATCCTTGGGCTGGAACCTGCAAACCTGCACTTGCTGCTGAGTTGCTGGAGATGCTGCCTGTGGTGGTTTCAAAATGTGTTCGCAAATTCTTTGGCCCTCCTTCTAGCAGTAGGTGGAGTCTCGTTTTCCTTCCTTGAATATGGGCTGCCCTTAGTGGCTTGCTTCTCACATGCAATACAGCAGATGAGATGTTCTGTGACGTCCAAGGCTAGGTCCTAAAAAGGGATACAACCTCCACCTGGCGCGCTCTCCAGACGCTCGCTCTTGGAACCCAGCTGCCATGTTGTGAGAATGCACAGGCCACTGAGGCCATGTAAAAGCTGACATCCAGCATCAACTGCGACAAGTGAGTGAGCAAGTCTTTGCGGTAACTCCAGGCCAGCCACTGACTGCAACAGCACAAGAGAGCCCTAGGGAACCTGCCTTGTTGAGCCTAGTCAACTCCCAGAAGTCTGAGAATAAGAAGGTGATTATTGTTGTTTAAAGTCATTGAGTTCTGAGAAGACTTGGTACACAGCATTAGATAACTGGCATAATGCCCTTGCCACTGTTGTGGCTGCCAAAGGTGCCACCTCTGCCTAGATGCCACTTGGTAACCACCAGTAACTGCTGCTGCCACTGGAGTCAGACTCACAAATTTCCCTCTTCCACCAGATCTCCTGTTATTGTCTCCAGTTGACAAAACCTAATAGAAAGCCAGCAGGCAAGAAAGCCTGAGGAATGTACTTTGCAGGCTCCTGTCCCAGCAGTACAGAGTGGAGTACAGAAGAATGGGTGTGTAGCTGAGGCTTACCAGGTGAACACTCAGGGTCCACTCCTGAGGTGACCAAGCATCCATATACACCCTTCAGTCTATACATAAGCTTTCATACAACTGCAGCAACTTCCTGCTGCCACCCAATGGGATGCAACTGTCTTTGGTATAAAAGAAAATTCTCTCACATTCTAGTAGAAGAGAGCAGACACAAAATCCTTACAGTCATTGTATGCATCTCCGGGTGATGTTAATTCCTTTCCTTCTTTTTTTTTTTTTGAGACAGGACCTCCCTCTGTTGACCAGACTGGTGTGCAGTGGCATGATCACTTCTGGGCGCAAGTGATCTGCCTACCTCAGTCTCTCAAGTAGCTGGGACTATAGGTGCATGCCTCTATTCCTAGCTAATTTTTACAAATTTTTTCAGAGACTGGGTCTTGCCATGTTGCCCAGGCTGGTCTCAAATTCCTAGGCTCAGGTGATCCTCCCACCTTGGCCTCTCAAATTACTAGGATAACAGGCTAATTCTTTTAATTACAATTCCAGCTGGATATTGTATAACCTAGGAATTAACCTATAAAGTTAACTATAGGTTAACGATAACTCTCCTTATAGAAACAGGTGAAGGAAAAGGGTTAAAAATACTTATGTGCCTGTGTGAGTGTGTGTACATACTCATTACCACACAAGGAAGGAAATAGTACGCCTACCTCATTTTTTAGACTGGTCATGATATGACAGCAGACACAACATCTTCCGTTACCTATTCTGTGTTCCTATTGTCCTCAGCCTGCACGTCTTTTGGGCAGAGTTCCTTGCCTGTTGGAGCCCAAATCTTCATTACTGAAGAGCTGTCCTTAGTGGTCCTGTCTTTATTGAGTTACTGTCATCTTTTATTTAACTTTTAACTTTTTTTTTTTGAGGAGTTTCACTCTGTTGCCTAGGCTGTAGTGCCGTGGCATGCTCACAGCCACCACAGCCTTAAGCTGTTGGGCTCAGATGATACTTCTGCCTCAGCCTTCCAAGTAGCTGGAACCACAAATGTGCATCACCACACCCAGCTAATTTTTTGGATATATTGTAGAGATGAGTTGCCCAGCTGCTCTCGAACCCATGGGCTCAGGCAGTCCTCTTGCCATGGCCTCCCAAAGTGCTGGGGTTGCAGGCATGAGCCACTGCTCCTGGGCAACTTTTACTGTTTAAACATGGTCCAAGTTTTGCATATTGAGTAGTGAGAACTTGATAGTGCTTACTATCCAAAGCAATATTTCTTAAATTTATTAATTTATCCTTACAGCAGTACTAGAGTACTAGAAGGCAGGTACTGTTATCATTCTGACTTTACAGATGAGGAAACTGAGTCTCAAAGACGTTAAGTAACTTGTCCAAAGCCACAAGCTAGTAATAGAGCCATGATTCAAACCTATGCATTTGGTCCTAAATCCAGTCTCGGTGCTCTTAATCACTGTGCTATACCACAACTGAGCATGCAGTGAGGAGGCTTAGGAAGTAGTGCTTATTGTCAATATTACTTCCATTTGATACCTGTCTTTGGGGTTGTGAATCTTTTACTTACTGCCCTATACAAATAACCAGTTGACTGCCCAATGCCTGGCAAAGAGGAGGATATCTTCCTGATTTCTGGCCAGAATTCCTTAAAGTACTCTTTGAGAATTTACAACTATCTCATGCTGAAAGAGTTTCTGTCCAAACTGAGTCCTGACTTTTAGTCATAACAGTTTGCTTTATTAGGTTATCTTGGAAAAATGTTTGGATTTGGAGACCAAAGACACATAGTCGAATCCCAGGTCAGCTCTGCCACAAATCAGCCAAGTGATACTGGGCTTTAACTTAAGGAGCTGGTGGTTGAGTTTCTTCACTGTGCTCCAGGATGATCGGTCTTCAGGAAATGAGAAAAAATGGTTTGGCAAGACCATAAATGCAAGAGAGCCCAACACTGATGGCCTGTCTCTCCTTAAACCTATAATAAAGTGACCCCCATTTGCCCAATTAGATATTTTTATACTCTTAACATGAGCAGAACTTCTTAGAAATGAGAAATACTCCTATAGCTCCCTGGGAGTTACTGAGGGTCTCCAAGGCTAGAGTCATGGACTGCAGCCCCGACTGAATCATGGATTCTTTCTCCTTTGAGTCACTATGTGGCAATGAGTGTTTAAACCCCAGGTCCCTTCTGAGCCCTGCCCTCCAGTCCTCTAGAGCCATGGTCACCTTAATTATGAAAATGCCCTCAATGAGCTACCAGAAACAGGACTGAATCTTATCAGACACACTGTATTAGACTGAGGGAAGATGTGCATTGACCTAGGTGCTCAGACCTTCCAAAAACTCCTGAGCTACTCTAATCCACAGAAATGTCCACTCCCAAAATTCTAGCCTTTGGTGAGGAGTAAATGAATAAAGTTTCACAGGCACAAGACAGTATCTGTGAAAGTACTTTTAACCAGGGAGGGATTGTATAAGATAGAGAAAACGACCTAACATTTATGGAAGGCCTGTAAATACCAGGTGTGACACATAAACGTCTTCATTTAATCCTTACCCTACTCTACAGCATAGATATGATCCCACTTTTTTTTTAAACAACCAGGGAAACAGGATTACATTAACAGGCTCTAGCCCTATTGCTGGGATTTGAATTCAGTTCTGTCTGGCTCAAAAATACATTCACTCTCCAGATTACACCCCATCTTTGGGCCTTGCCTGTAGAATGTGGCTAATTTTCAGTATGTTTATCCAGAAGATCTGCCCTATGATTATTTTCAGCCATCGCTGGCCATGGGGCTAAAGACCCCTGTTATAGTTTCTTTCTGTTCTATTCTTCTGAGACCAAGTGGGGCCACAGAAAATCTCTTGCTAGAATGAGCTATTTCTGGAGACAGAAGTACTTGGAAGGCTAGTGGAAGGCTGAGGCAGATCACCTGAGCCCAGCAGGTCGAGGCTGCCTGTGGTAGCCATGACTGTGCCACTGCATTCCAGCCTAGGTGGCAGAGTGAGACTCCAACTCACAAAATAAAAGTAAAAACTATTTAAATTCTCTTACTTTATAGGTGGGATAAGTCCAAGACAGGTCGTGACTTCCATGGTCACATCTATTAGTTGATAGCCGGGACTTAGTAAGAGATCTGGATCTCTTACTTCCTACTTAATTCCCCCTTTGCTTCAGCCTGCTCTTCTACCCACCCGGCATACAGAGAAATTTTGATAGGGCCAAGGGCTTCAGTAATACGTATAAGATCAGAAAGAACAAAATCTCTGAATTCACTATTCTTTCCAAAAATTATAAGACATCTCACCTAAATTTAACTCCTAACTCTAACTCAAATTTCCTTGTTCTCAACTCCTTCTTGTGTATCTTACCTTCTGTAACAACAGAGTTACAGATACAAGAAAGTCTTTCCCTGGAATTCCAGGTTACAGTGGGTTGTGTAGGAGAGGATGACAGAGGGTGGCTGATGGAAAACCAAGCGAAGTCTAAAGATTGTTCACAAAGAAGAGACTTGAATTCAACCGATATTACTTTAATATCTATGAAGAATACAATGTTACCAAGCAATATTGGTTGAAAGGAGATGGGACATGCCACCTTGACTATACAAGTGACCCTACCCTTGGGAGCTGACAGCATGTCAGGTAGGGGAGACAAAATCTACCCTCATTTCATAATGCAAGATGAGATGTGGCTAATGCCATGAAGCAAAGTTCATTTATTCATTGATTTAGTCAAATATTTAGCAAAAATGTATTAAATGCTTACTGCATGCCAGGAACTGGAGTCCTGGAGAGCTGTCCCAACCCCAGGGATCTTACAATACAGGAAAGTAGTCAAGTAAGCACACTGGAAATTATTACTCTGATAAGTGCTTAATCATAGACTGTAGGATGCTTTGGGGATACATTGAAGTGATGGCAAATGTTGGCTGAGCTGTTGCAGTGTGCCAGGCACTGCTCTAAGCACTTTTATATACTTATTCATTTAATCCTAACCACAGTTTTATATAACAAGGGCTCTTACTATTCCTTGTTTTATGCATGAGGAAACAGAGGGACAGACAAGTAGTATCTTGTATATAATGTCACAGTTAGTACATGACAGCCAGAATCCAAAACCGGGCCATCAGTTTCCAACGCCTTCCCTCTTAACCTCTTGGTTAAACTGTCTTTCGATCACTTAGCCTTCTCCTGGTCTGAAAGGAAGGAGCAAGTGCTATGCAGCCTATTACTTTAAGAAAAAGTAGGAGTTACCCAGAGGAGAAGGAAGAGTATTCCAAGCACAGGGACATGACCATTCAAAAGCCCTGAATGAAGACATCATGGCATGTTTAGGGAACTAAAGTCAGCTCGAGACGAATAATGCCAGGCATGTATGGTATGAGAGTGAGGCTGGAGAAGCGATGGAGGCCAGATCATGAAAGGTCTTATAAACCCTGCTAGTTTGTTGTTATCCCCAGAGCAACGGAGCACCAGCCAGGATTTGTGTGTGTGTGTGTGTTGGAGTCTCACTCCATCG
>NW_007249768.1:119115-120459 GCF_000164805.1 Carlito syrichta
CACTCACCTCAGCCTCCCAAAGCGCTGGGATTACAGGCTGAGCCACCGAGCCTGGCTGAGCCAGGAATTTTGAGCTGGAGAGTGGCAAAACTGGATTTGCATTTTATGAAAATTGGTGTGGGCCAGGCTCAGTGGCTCAGCCTGTAATCCTGGCACTTTGGGAGGCCCAGGTGAGTGGTTTGCCTGAACCCATGGGTTTGAGACAAGTCCAGGCAATTTGGCGAGACGTTGTCTCTACAATAAATCAAAAAGCCAGTCGTGGTAGTACGCACCTGTAGTTTTGGCTACTTGGAAGGCTGAGGCAGGAGGATCGCTGGAGCCCAGCAGGTCAATGCTGGGATGGCCATGAGTGTGCTACTGCACTCCAGCCTGGACGATGGAGTAAGACTCCAACCCCCCAAAAAAAAAATTGGTGTGGCTGCAACATGGAGTATGGATTAGAAGGAGCAAGTCCATGACCATCCACTTGAGAGATGATGATGGTCTGGGCGGGACACTGAGAATAGACAAAAAGGGACAGATTCAAGCGATGTTTAGTAAGTAGACTCAGCACTTGATGACTGACTATGGAGAAGGGGATGCCAAGGTTCTGGCTGGCACACCTGGGAGAATGGTGTACCTGTTTCCCAAGCTGGGGGATCCAGGAGGAGGAGCAGATTTGGGGGTGGCAGGAGGATAATGATGGATCCAGGTCTGGGCATGCTGAGTCTAAGATGCCTGTGGGAGGTGGTGTCAGTAGATAGTTGGCTCCTCAGACCTGGAGCTGGAAATGTAAATGTGAAAGTTGGCAGCTAAAATGATGGTTAAAGACACCACAGGAATGGATAAGATTCTCTTGGGAAGTCTGTGGAGTATGAAGAGGAGCAAAAGACACACCACTGACAAACACCCGCATGAAAAGAAAAGAACAACCAAAGAAACCTGAGGGGTGACCAGAGATCAGCGAAAACCAGGCAAGAAGGGTATCAAATCACAGGGGATGGATGGTAAGGATATGTTCAGTTGCATTACCACTTCACTGAATAATCTTGTTTTCCCCCCAACCACCACCCTGCAGTACCGTTCTCTGTGGGAGTAATAATTTTTCTCTTTATCTGACATCAGGTTTAACCTAACTTATTTTGGCCAGTGACATAAGAATGGGAAGAAGGCTTGGTGGCTCAGCCTGTAATCCCGCGCCTTTGGGAGGCTGAGGTGAGTGGACTGCCTGAGCCCGCACGTTCGAGACCCGCCTGGGCAGCGAGACCTCATCTCTACAATAAATCAAAATGAGCCGGGCGTGGTAACGCACGCCTGTAATTCCGGCTACTCGGAAGGCTGAGGCGGAAGGATCGCCGGAGCCCA
>NW_007249768.1:120550-127540 GCF_000164805.1 Carlito syrichta
AAAAAAAAAAAAGAATGGGAGTGACATGTGTCACTTCTGAGCAGAAACTTTAAGAGCCAGCCCTGAGGTGACTGTGTCTCATTTTTCTCTGCCACAGGACTAGCAGTGTTCCAGAGGGAGCCTATTCCATCAGCCTGGGTTCTGGAATGGAGACCAGGTGGAGCTGAGTTATACCTGGCCCATGATGCACACTTAGCATGAGTGAGAAACCACTTAGCATGGTTGTTGTAGCCTCTGAGATTTTGGAACTACTTGTTACTGCAACACAACCTAGCCTACCCTGACTAATAAGATAAAAAACATCAGATTCAGTTGCAAGAGTCAAAAAAGGCTTTATGACGTCAATTGATTTATTAATTTTTTTTTACAAGAATGTCAAGGCATACATGTGGGGAAAGAATGATCTTTTCAACAAATGGTGCTGGGACAGTTGGATAACCACATGCAAGGGAATGAAGTTGAACCTTTACCTCTTACCAATTACAAAAATTAACTCAAATGGATCAAAGACCTAAATGTAACAGCTGAAACTATAAAACTCTTAGAAAAAAATAAAATTAAGTCTTCATGACCTTGAATTAGTCAATAGCTTCTTATCTATGACACTAAAGCACAAGCAACAAATAGATAAATTGGACATTATTAAAATGTAAAATTTTATTTTTATTTTATTTTACTTTTGGGGGGAGGTAGGTCAGAGTCTCACTCTGTTATCCAGGCTGGAGTGTGGTAGCATACTCACGGCCACCACAGCATTGACCTGCTGGGCTCAGGTGATCCTTCTACCTCACCCTTCCAAGTAGCTGTAAATACAGGTGTGTGCCACCACACCTGGCTTATGTTTTGATTTATTGTAGAGATGAGGTCTCACCAAATTGCCCATACTGGTCTCGAACAACTAGGCTCAGGCAGTCCTCTCGCCTCGGCCATACACAGTGCTGGGATAACAGGTATGAACCCCTTCACCTGGCTAACTTTTTGTTTCAAAGGACACTGTCTTAGTCCATTTTGTGTTGCTATAAAGACATACCTGCAGCTGGATGATTTATAAAGAAAAAGCATTTATTTGACTCACAATTCTGATGACTGCAAAGTTCAAGGTTGGGCATCTGCATCTGGTGAGGGCCTCAGGCTGCTTCCACGCACAGTGGGTAGCATAGGAGAACCTGCATGTGCAGAGATCACATGGTGAGAGAGGAGGCAAGAAAAAAGAGGGGGAAGTGCTGGGCTCTTTTTAGCAACCAGGAAATAGCATAATAAGTCACCCCTTAGGGAGAGTATTAATCGATTCACGAGTGGTCTGCCTTTCTGCCTTCATGACCAAACACCTCCCATTAGGCCCCACCTTCAACATTGGGGATCAAGTTTCTTTTTTTTATTATTATTTATTGATTGTAGAGATGAGGTTTCTCCAAGTTGCCCAGGCTGGTCTTGATCCCCCGGGCTCAGACAGTCCTCTCACCTTGGCCTCCCAAAGTGCTGGGATTATAGTCACAAGCCACTGTGCCTGGCCGGGAATCAAGTTTCAGCATGAGGTTTGGAGGGGAATAATACCCAAATCATAGCGTAGCAGACACCATCAAGAGAGTGAAAGGACAATCTACAGAATGGGAGAAAATATTTGCAAATCATATATCTGATAAGGCATTTATACCTAGAATATATAAAGAACTATTACAATTCAATAATAAAAAGACAACTAACTGTATTACAAATGGACAAAGGATCTGAACACACATTTCTTGATAAAAGATACACAAGATGAGCCCAGTGGCACACACCGGAGGTCCCAGCTACTCTGGAGGCTGAGGTAGGAGGATTGCTTGAGCCCAGGAGTTCAAGATTACTGTGAGCTATGACTATGTCATTACTCCAGCCTGGGCAACAGAGCAAGACTCTGTCCCAAAAAATAAAAAAATATAAATAAGATATGCAAACAGACAATAAACACATAAAAAGATGCCCAACATTATTAATTAATCATCAGGGAAATACAAGTCAAATAACAGTAAGATATCACTTCACACCCACTAGGATGTCTAAATTTTATTTTATTACTATAATTTATTTTATTTTTGAGTTGGAGTCTTACTCTGTCACCCAGACTGGAGTGCTGTGGCCACTCCTGGCCACTGGAGCCTCGACCTGCTGGGCTCCGGCGATCCTTCCACCTCAGCCTTCCAAGGAGCTGGAACTACAGGCGCGCGCTACCACATCCGGCTAATTTTCTGATTTATTGTAGAGATGAGGTCTCGCCAAGTTGCCCAGGCGGGTCTCAAACCCACGGGCTCAGGCAATCCACTCACCTCAGCCTCCCAAAGGCGCAGGATTACAGGCTGAGCCACCGAGCCCGGCTAGGAAGTCTAAATTTTAAAAAGCGAAAGAAAATAATGGTGAAGATGTGGAAAAATTGGAAACTCCTACACTAATGATGGGAACGTAAATGGTAGAACTGGTAGGGAAAAAAGTCTGGCAGTTCTTCAGTTAGTTAACATAGAGTTACCCAGCAATTTTACTCCTCGTTAATATACCTAAGAGAAGTACAAAACATATGTCCACACAAAAACTTGTACATGAATGTTCATAAGACTGTTATTCACAATAACCAAAAAGTGTAAACAACCCAATGTCTACCAACTGATCAGTGAATAAATAAAATGTGGTATATTCATACAATTAACAAAAAGAATAAAGTACTGACACAAACTACAATGCGGATGAGACTTGAAAACAGTATGCTGGCCAGGCGCGGTGGCACATGCCTATAATCCCAGCACTTTGGGAAGCCGAGGTGAGAGGATTTCCTGAGCCCACCTTGGAGATGCGCCTGGGCAACTTGGCGAGACCTCATCTCTACAATAAATCAAAAAATCAGCCAAGCAACATGGCACATGCCTGTAGTTCCAGCTCCTTGGAAGGCTGAGGCAGAAGGATCGCCTGAGCCCAGCAGGTCAGGGCTGCAGTCGCTGAGAGCATGCCACTGCACTCCAGCCTGGGTGCCAGAGTGAGACTCCAACTCAAAAATAAAGCAGTGTGCTAAATGAAAGAAACCGCACACAAAACACCTCATAGTGTATGGTTCCATTTATAGGAAATGCCCAGAATAGACAAATATACAGAGAGAGAAAGTAGACGAGTGTTTGCCTAGAGCTGGGGGTGGGTACTGGGGAAATTGGAACTGAAACGAAGTCAGTCCCTTTGCTCAATGGAAATAATCTAAGATTGATTTTAGTGATGACTGCACAACTCTGGGAATATACTAAAACCACTGAATTGTGCCTTTTAATTGAGTGAATTGTGTGATATATCAGTGATATCTCAATAAATCCCCTAAAAAAGAAAAAGCTTCATGAGAAAGAAGACATGTTAAACGTTCTCAAAGGAATGATAGGAGTTGAAGACATGAAGAAAGAAGTGAAAAAGGGCAGAAACAGTAAGATAGCACTTCACATTCACTGGAAATAATGGCAGCTGTCAGAAAACAGAGATGGGACTTTTTTTTTTAGAATTTAGAGCCAGCCACATCCAGTGGCTCACACCTGTAATCCCAGTACTTTGAGAAGCCAAGGGGGTAGGATTGCTTGAGGCCAGAATTCCAGATTAGCCTGGGCAACACAGTGAGACCCCACGTTTACTAAAAATAACAAATCTGCCTCCCAACACTGCCAAGCTAGTTTTTTGTTTTGGTTTTTTTTTAATCGGAGTCTCACTCCGTCACCCAGGCTGAAGTGCAGTGCTACACTCACAGCCACTGCAGCCTCAACCTGGGCTCAGGTGATCCTTCCGCCTCAGTCTTCCAAGTAGCTGGAACTATAGGCATGCACTGCCACACCCGGCTTGTTTTTTCATTTATTGTAGAGACAAGGTCTTACCAAGTTGCCCGACTGGTCTCAAACCCCTGAGCTCAGGCAATCCTCTCGTCTCAGCCTCCCAAAGTGCTGGTATTACAGGCTTGAGCCACCACGCCTGGCTCAAGCTAGATTTTGAGACATAGACACAAATTAAAGGTCATCCTGCCTTTGTTTCCTATCAAATGCCATGCGAAGAATTACCTGAATATTAGCTCCATTGTTTTCAGCCCTCTCCCAAAAGGTAGGAGCATTTAGCCAGTCCCAGAGCTGGCATTCCTCTCAGAGATACAAAGTGTACAGTTGAGTATCTGCTGACTTCACCATGGGGATGAGGAAGCAGGGCAGAAATGGTAGGGCCAGAGTGACATTCAATCTTACCTCATTTGTATGCTGAGGGACACATTTCTCACCATTTGTTAGTTGAAATGGGAGGAGAAGGCCGGGCATGGTAGCTCAAGCCTGAAATCGCAGCACTTTAGGACGCCAAAGCGAGAGGATTGCCTGAGTTCAGGGGTTCAAGACCAGGCCGGGCAGTTTGGCAAGACCTTGTCTCTACAATAAATAAAAAATTAGCCAAGTGTGGTAGTGCGCACCTGTAGTTCTGTCTACTTGGAAGACTGAGGCTGAACAATCGCCTCAGCCCAGCAGGCTATGGCGGCCATGATCCTACCACAGCACTCCAGCCTGGGCGACAGAGTGAGACTATGAATCAAAAAAAAGGAAAAAGAAATTGGAGAAGGTAAGAGAAAATTTACAGTGATTACATATTTTCTTCCCTTGCTGCAGATATGTAACCAGTCGTCTGACAAGTGGCTCACAGACCTTGTGCAAGGTCTGTGCTTGTGCAAGTATGACTAACAAAAGTCTTAGTTTGTTACTAATAGCTGCTTTCCTTGAGATGGACAGTGCAACACCGGGAATGTGTCATGGCACTTGTCTTAGTGGATTTCCTAGGAGGCAGACTCTGAGAAGGCATCTGCCTGCAGGAGGTTTACTGGGTAGAGTTAAGAACCAAACCTGTGGCACGGTGGCTCAAGCCTATAATCCCAGCACTTTGGGAGGCCGAGGCGAGAGGATTGCCTGAGCCCACAGGTTCGAGAACAGTCTGGGTAACTTAACAAGCCCGCATCTCTACAATAAATCGAAACATCAGCCAGGCGTGGCAGTGCACACCTATGGTCCCAGCTGCTTGGAAGGCTGAGGCGGAGGGATCACCTGAGCCCAGCAAGTTGCTGCGTGGCCATGAGCATGCCACTGCACTCCAGCCTGAGTTAGGGAATGAGACTCCGGCTCGAAAAAAAAGTACACATGTGGTTCACATTCTGTCTCCACTGGACTGTGCTGCCATAAACCTTTTCACACAGTCTTGATGCTGTTTTTTTTTCTAAAGTGGGAAGAAGGCTATTTCTCTCTTCATTGAATGATGAGTAATAATTATATGCATTTCTTCTAGTAAACCATGCCTAGTCCAGAGTAAGCTTGCACAAGAGTCTGATAAGGGAAATAATGAAGCAGGAAAATCCCATTGTGTTTTAGATGATGCTATAATATTTTGTTTATTAGATTCTTAGCTTCATCACAGATGGGGAAGAAGAAAGGTTGTAGGAGTGTCCAGGGTGTGTGAAAGAAAGAGTGGCTAATTAGAATGTCATGATGTCATTCAAAGAAAGCAAATGGGTGAGGCGTTATACAATAAGATGGCTATTACTTGCACGGAGTCTTAACGGCTATGAAAATGTTATTCTGAATGTTTTTTTGCAGGTATTATCCAAGTTAATCCTTATAACCGTACTGTGAGAAGGATATATTTAATACCCTCATTTTACAGGTGAAGAAACTCTTCTCTCCAAACTCTGATTTACAGTACCTGCCTGAGCCTGTGAGATTTGAGATCTTGACCCCAGCTCCTTGGCCCAATATATTTTTTTAATATTAAAACTCACTTCGTCGCCCAGGCCAGGGTGCAGTGGCACACTCACGGCCACTCCAGCATCAACCTGCTGGGCTCTGGCAATCCTTCAGTCTCAGCCTTCCAAGTAACTGGAACTATAGGCACGCACTACCACACCTGGCTAATTTTTTTATTTTATTGTAGAGATGAGGTCTTGCCATGTTGCCCAGGCTGATCTCGAATCTGGGGGCTCAAAAATCCTCTTGCCTTGGCCTCCGAAAGTGCTGGGATTATAGGTGTGTGCCATAATGCCCAGCCTTTATTTTTTGATGTGTTTTAGAGACGAGGTCTCACCAAGTTGCCCAGGCTGGTCTCGAACCCCTGAGCTCGGTCAATCCTCTCATCTCAGCCTCCCAAAAGTGCTGGGATTTTTTTTTTTTTGGGAGTTGTAGTCTCACTCTGTCACCCTGGCTGGAGTGCAGTGGCACACTCATGGCCACCGCAACCTTGACCTGCTGGGCTCAGATGATCCTTCCACCTCAGCCTTCCAAGTAGCCAGAACTACAAGCACATGCTACCATGTCCAGCTAATTTTTCAATTTATTGTAGAGACGAGGTCTCACCATGTTGCCCAGGCTGGTCTCAAACCTGCGGGGTCAGGCAGTCCTTTTGCCTCAGCCTCCAAAAGTGCTGGGATTATAGACTTGAGCCACTGTGCCTGGTCAGAGTGCTGGGGTTACAGGCTTGGGCCACTGTGCTTGGCTAATATGTCTTTTTTTTTAATTGAAGTCTCACTCTGTTGCCTAGGCTGGAGTACAAATGGCGTGCTCATGTCAACCGCAGCCTTGACCTGCTCAGGTGATCCTTCTGCTTCAGCCTTCCAAGTAACTGGAACTACAGGCATGTGCCACCATGCCCGGCTAATTTTTTTTTTTTATTATAGAGACATTGTCTCTATAATAAATAAATAAATAAATAAGCTGAGCATGGTGATGTGCACCTGTAGTTCCAGCGACTTGGAAGGCTGAAGCAGAAAAGATCGTCTGAGCCCAGCAGGTTGAGGCTGTGGTGGCCATGAGTGTGTCATTGCACTCTAGCCTGGGTGACAGAGCGAGACTCCAACTCAAAAAAAAAAAAGACCTCAGCCAGGCTCGGTGGCTCAGCCTGTAATCCCGCACCTTGGGAGGATGAGGTGAGTGGATTGCCTGAGCCCGCGGGTTCGAGACCCGCCTGGGCAATTTGACGAGA
>NW_007249768.1:127560-132596 GCF_000164805.1 Carlito syrichta
CACTGCACTCCAGTCTGGGCGACAGTGAGACTCCAACTCAAAAACAAAACAAAACAAAAACAAAAAAAAGACCTCGATTGAATGTTTTAATCTAATGTATTTATATTGTGATTTAAATACTTATTTAGACCTGATTTGATCCCTAGTACAGGGGATTCGATTTAGGTTTTTCTTGGTAAGTACATTCTAGTTGTTTAATGTAACCTTATTATGCATCTTTCTTAGCTCAAAGATAATTCTAAGATTTCCTTTTTGGGAGGACCAGATGCTGGAAATTAATGTGTTTTTCAAAATTTGAAGCTATTTCAGAATATGAAGCTAATTAGAGAAGATAACTGTGAATTCACTGGGAGGTGACCCATTTCCAATACAGCGGATCAGGGAGGGGTTTGGGTAATATTTTCAGCACTTTTATTGGAGTACAGCCAGAGATAGCCCAAATTAGAGATGTCAGTGGTTTTACTTAACTAGAACAACAAACATATGTTTTCTAGATATTTTTATTCAAGGCAAAAAAAGCATGAGATGCTTTTCCAATAAAAGAATGAGAATTTTTTAAGTGAACTATTTATAAAAATATGTACAGACACAGTGGTTCATACCTGTAATCTCAGAACTTTGGGAGGCTGAAGCAGGAGGATTGCTTGACCCCAAGAGTTTAAGACTCAGCTTTGGCAACATAGTGAGACCTTGTCTCTACAAAAAAATTTTTAAAAATTAGCTCAGGGTTGTGGCGAGCAAGACCCTGTCTAGGGGAATATATATATTACTAAGGAGGTTCCTTTCATCTGGTTGGTGTATAAACCTTGAAACACATGCTTATTTTACACATAATTACATGCATATGTATGTATGTAGTCAACACTCTTCTCATTTTTTCCTTTTTATTCGTAGGACAGAGGAGAAAGCATTCCCACTTTCCAGTTTCCAAATGATCTCCACATAGTATTAACTTGTCCAAAGGAAATACATGTTCTTTCTATGCTGTTGCCTTTAGAAACTTACTTATCAGTCGGGCTAGGTGGCTTGGCCTGTAATCCCGTGCCTTTGGGAGGCTGAGGTGAGTGGATTGCCTGAGCCCGCGGGTTCGAGACCCGCCTGGGCAACTTGGCGAGACCTCATCTCTACAATAAATCAAAAAATTAGCTGGGCGTGGTAGCGCGTGCCTGTAGTTCCAGCTACTTGGAAGACTGAGGCAGAAGGATGGCCGGAGCCCAGCAGGTCGAGGCTGTGGTGGCTGAGAGCGGCCACTGCACTCCAGTCTGGGTGACAGAGTGAGACTCCAACTCAAAAAAAAGAAACGTAATAATCAACTCAGAAAGGGACCATGTGGTTTCCCCTGAAAGCTGTGGCCTCTGTGGGTAATCAGACCTGGGGTTCAAATCCCAACCCTACTGGGTGACCCTAGGAAAGCATTTGACCTCTAAGAGGTTACCTTTCCTTTTCTAGATGTTGGAGGTAATAATACCTACCCTGCAAGGGTTGGCATGATCCATGCTAAGGCTTTCATAGAATGTCCTCTCTGAAGAATTCCACTAATGAAGAGGTAGTGTGGTACAATGGATTGAGCTCTGGATTTGAAGTCAGAAGGGAGGGGAGGTCATTCTGGTTAAGTACTTCCTCAATGCCTGTACTTTTCATGCGTTTTATCGTTTTCCTTACAATAAACTTGCCTGGTAAGTTGTTAATATTTCCATTTTGCAGTTTCCTCACTAAACCTCCTAGACTTATGTTCAAGTTCCCATAATGTCACTTGCTGTGTGGTCTTGGGGACATCATTTATGCTAATGCTTAGTTTTCTTTTTTTTTCGGTAGGAGTTTCACTCTGTCACCCGAGCTAGAATGCAGCAGCACACTGATGGCCACTGCAGCCTCGACCTGCTGGGTTCGACGAAACTTCTTGCCTCAGCTCTTCAAGTAGCTGGAACAACAGGTGTGCAACACCACGCCCAGCTAATTTTTTGGTTTATTGTAGAGATGAGATCTTGCCGACATGGCCAGGCTGGTCTCAAACCCATGAGCTCAGGCAGTCCTCTTGCCTCAACCTCCCAAAGTGCTGGGGTTACAGGCGTGAGCCACCATACCTGGAGTTTTCTTTTCTTTTTAAACAAAGTTTATTAGAGAAAGAAGGGAGAAAAAAAGAGGAGACATGTCAGCACTGGCATGGGCCAATGCTCCATTTTCTTATCTGTAAAACGGTAGCAGTATTAATCCAGACAGCAGTAAGCAGCCCCTCAACTCTTTTTTTGGAAATGCCCAAGACCCTTTTAGCTAGATTAACTCTAAATAAGAAAGTAAAAGCTCAACTGGTTATCTTTTTTTTCTTCCAGCTTCACTGAGGTATAATTGACAACAATTATATGTAATTATGGTATAAAACATGATAATTTGATATACATATACAATGTTAAATGATTACCACAATCAAGGTAATTAACAAATCCATCACCTCACATAGTTACCATTTTTGGTTTTGGTAACTGTGGTACGCACACACTTCTCTTTGAAAAAAAAAAACAGGAAAAGAAAAGGTATATATAAATACAGTATTTTAGTCTTAAGGGACCACTGTCACATATGCGATCCATTGTTGACTGAAACATTGTTATGCGGTACTTGACTGTTTATATGTGCACACATATCACATTTCTTTATCTGTTCATCTACCAACAGACACTTAGGTTGTTTCCATATCTTGACTTTTGTGAATAATGTTGCTCAAATGGTTAGCTTTAGGATCAAATGGGACAACACAGACAGTAGCACCTTGCTCACATTAGGAACTGAGTACATAAACATTACATCTGAATCTGAAGTAAGTCACTTCCACCAGCGCACTGACGTGGCTTTATTTTAAAACTCAGCACATTGGTTGGGCACGACGGTTCACGCCTATAACCCCAACACTTTGGGAGGCCAAGTTGAGAGGATTGCCTGAGCCCTTGGGTTCGAGACCAGCCTGGACAACTTGGCGAGACCTCATCTCTACAATAAATCAAAAAGTTAGCCAGGTGTGGTGGTGTGTGCCTGTAGTTCCAGCTGCTTGGAAGACTGAGGCAGAAGGATCACCTGAGCTCAGCAGGTCGAGCTGCAGTGGTCATGAGTGTGCCACTGCACTCCAGCCTCAGCAACAGAGTGAGACCCTTACTCAAAAAAAAAATTGAAAAAAAACTTAGCACACACATCTCTTAAAATGTATAACAGTTTGCCTATAAGTGTTGGAGATGTGATTGCAGAATGGCCAGGTCCTGGCCACCTGATGGAATTGTAACACTGTCCTGAAAAACATAATTGAGGGGTAAGTCGTTCACATGGTTACCAGAAATCACCAGGCTGGTAGCAGGAAATGTGACAGAAAGAAAGAGGGTGACTAGAGCTTCAAAGCCTCCAGCGAATGTGGGAAGTGAACAGAGATCCTTCAGTGATAGTAATCAGAAGAGTTTGGAGGGGCATAGTTTGAACCTCGCTATGGTACGAATGTTTGTACCCTCCCACCCCCTGTTGGCCAACCAAAATTCATATGTTGAAATCCTCAGCTGGGCTCTGTGGTTCAGCTTGTAATCCTGCACTTTGGGAGGCTGAGGTGAGTGGATTGCCCGAGCCCGTGGGTTTGAGACCCGCCTGGGCAACTTGATGAGACCTCCTCTCTATAATAAATTCAAAAAAAAACTAGCCGGGCGTGGTAGCACGCGCCTGTAGTTCCAGCTACTCGGAAGGCTGAGGCGGAAGGATCGCCGGAGCCCAGCAGGTTGAGGCGGTGGCCAGGAGCGGTCACGGCACTCCAGTCTGGGCGACCGAGTGAGACTCCGACTCAAAAAAAAAAAAAGAAATCCTCACCCCCAAGGTGGACAGTATTAGGAGGTAGGGCCTTTGGGGGGTGATTAGGCATGAGAGCAGATTAGTGCCCCTCTACAAAGCGGACCCCAGAGAGACTTCTCCTTCTCCATTTGAGGTTGCAGTGAGATGGCCCTCTGTGAGCCAGAAAGCCCTCGCTAGACCCCGCATCTGCCAGCACCTTGGTCTTGGACTTCCCAGCCTCCAGACTATACAAAACAAATTTCATTTGTTTATAAGCCACCCAGTCTGAGGCATTTTGTTATAGCAGCCCAAACAGACTAAGACAAACCTCACCAGGAGAGAGCTAAGGTCCAGGGAGTCTTGCATGTGGCAGATTTATGGAAAGTGCTTCCTTTTCTGCCTTTGGCACATCTTGCCCATCTAGGTAATAGCCATTCTGGTAATGAATCTCTGCCTTTGTTGGTAGGGTGAAGGGCCTGCTTGGCAGCTTGGTTTGATGGAGACCTTTCCGGGTGCAGAGCACCTTCTGATTCCCAAGGAAGAGACGGAAACAACTGCCAGGGTTGGAATTTCGTGGGTGGTGAGAGGGCTTTCCCTTACTCTGTTTTGTCCAGGAAGTTTTCCTTTGCATAAAGGATGCATTCACAGACTTGGAGAACAAGGGTGCTCAAACCTGTTTTAGGTGGCAGAACACCTGGAAGTCAGCTTTTTTCATATGCAGATGATAAAACACTCATATTTCTATTTCTCATTGTATGGACCATGATTTAGTTCTGAACACATTGATGGATTTAACTAGGTTGGCCAAGAAACATTCTGCTTAATTAACTGTTCATACTGTTATAAATTAATGAAATCTCACAGAGAACACAAGCTGTGGTGCTACTCAGGATCGTGTGTCTGAGTTCTTCATTGCTACTCATTGCCAATAGGTTTGGGTGTTCTGTTAGTACTTGACAGTCATCAAGTAGCTTGCTTGCTTTTTTTTTTTTTTAGCAAATTTACAAACAAAATCACACTTGGAGGGCTTTCGAGTCTGAAAGAATATGAAATCAAGAGTATGGAATGTGCAAGAGTTGGCACATTACTTAATCACATAGAACCTGCTTTCTGTCTTTAAGATAGAGACAATAAAAAACCTACTGGGAGCCGGGCTCGGTGGCTCAGCCTGTAACTCCGCGCCTTTGGGAGGCTGAGGTGAGTGGATTGCCTGAGCCCGTGGGTTCGCGACCCGCCTG
>NW_007249768.1:132704-144015 GCF_000164805.1 Carlito syrichta
CCAACTCAAAAAAAAAAAAAAAGAACCTACTGGGAAAAGCTATTCTCAAGTTTAGTGGGCCGAGTGCGGTGGCTCAAGCCTGTAATCCCAGCACTTTGGGAGGTTGAGGCAAGAGGATTGGCGGAGCTCAAGGGGTTCAAGACCAGCCTGAGCAACATGGCAAGACCTTGTCTCTATGATAAATAAAAAAATAAGCTGGGCATGGTAGTGCAAGCCTGTGGTTCCAGCTACTTGGAAGGCTGAGGCAGAAGGATCGTCAAACCCAGCAGGTCGAGGCTGCGGTGGCTGTGAGTGTGCCACTGCACTCCAGCCTGGGTTACAGAATGAGACTCCAACTCAAAAAAAAAAAAAAAAAAAAAGTCAGGCCTGGTGGTGCATACCTGTACCAGCTACTTGGAAGGCTGAGGTGGAAGGATAGCCTGAGCCCAGCAGTTCGAGGCTGTGGTGGTCATGAACATGCCACTGCACTCCAGCCTGGGCAACAGAGTGAGACTTCTCCTCAGAGAAAGAAAAAAAATGAAAATATTTGTGTAGGGGGAGTATCTTTCCATTAATAAAATGTAAACATTTAAAAAAAAAAAAGCCTGTGACACAGTGCCTCACTTAGTAGGAGGCTTAATAAAGGACACGTATTCTTAATATTATTAACATTAAAACTTTTTATTTTTATTTTTTTGAGTCAGAGTCTCGCTCTATTGCCCAGGCTGAAGTGCAGTGGCACACTCACAGCCACCCCAGCCTCGACCTTTGGGGCTCAGATGATTCTTCCACCTCAGACTTTCAAGTAGCTGCAACCACAGGTGTGTGCCGCCACACCCTGCTAATTTTTTTATTTATTGTAGAGATGAGGTCTTGCCAAGTTGCCCAGGCTGGTCTCGAACCCCTGGACTCAGGCAATCCTCTAGCCTTGGCCTCCCAAAGTGCTGGGGTTAGGGGCCTGAGCCGCCACGCCCGGCAACATTCAAACACCGTCCAGCTCACGAAACACCAGTGTTCCATGAGGAGAGACAGACTGAGCTGGAAAAGGCTGGAGACGATTGAGTTGCATTCCCCCAGTTAAGCCGACGAGGCAACAGAGACTCCAAGGAGAGTCCAAAGTCAAACAGCCAGCTCGCCGTGAGCCAAGCTTAGCATCCCAACCTCCAGCAGCCTCCCTAGCATGCGGTGCTGTCTTCGGCAAACCCAGGGCCTTTCTAAAATGCCGGTCGTGCCCCGGAAGCCACAGGTTATTTCATGTGTTCCCTCCCCTTCTGGTAGCCAGCCAGGAGGAGCGAAAGCACAGTGACTCACCAGGTGAGCCAGTCCCCAGTCCCTAGCGACTCTTCCCGTTAAAACAACACCAACACTGTTTGTGTCCCTTGCTTTTATTTCTCCCGCGGTGGCGCTGCTCTGCCCAGAGAAGTCGTAACGGCGGTGCCGCGCTGAACGAGGCCACAGCTTGAGACGCTGACGTTGCGGTGACCAGCAGCCAGGAGGGCCCCTGTTCCTCAACCCGGGGTGAGCTGCGGGAGAAAGCAGCAGACCAGCTGCCCGCCTCCGGGCTGCGGAGAGCAGGTTTAGGCAGGGGGGAGAGACCGGCTCGTGGAGGGGTGCGCGTCGGCACTTGTCTGCGAGCCTCGGCCTCGCCCTCCGGCCCTCTGGAGAGAGACACCGGGGACGGGAGGAGGCCGGACCGGAGGACGGAGCCTGGTTCTCACGCTCTTCAAGACTCTCTTCGCTGTTTAAAAACACGGTCCCCGGCACGCGTTAAAAGATGATGGTAGGCTGTCCCCCGCGTGCTTTGACTCCTATTCCAGGCATGCTCCGCTCACGTCCAACACACCTTCCTGGGGTGCGGCGCCGCCCGCAGCGGCGCCCGCCAATCACGTTCCTGCACTTCCCGTTACGTCACCATCAGCCAATCAGAGCTTCTGATCAGCCTGCGCGGAGCCGTGTTGCTAGCCTGGGTTGGCATACTGCTAAGCCGAGAGCAAAGAAACTCGACAGCTTTCGTCAGCAGGCAGAGCCTTTTAGGCTTTTTGAAAGCCTGCAGATAGCTGCAGATTGGCCTCGTTTCCACTTGGGGGAAATTCCAATTGAGAACCGGCGATCGAGCCCAGCCTCCTCCTTTTTACCCAGCAAGGGGCAGGAGCTTGGCCGGGGTGGCAGGAGTTGTTCGCAGAGAAAGAGACCCAGTCCCCTCGGCCAACTACCCTCCAGACACCACCACAATACGCAGTGCGCGTTTTTATGGGGCCTTTAATATGCTCCCAAACCTTCTCCGTGTCTCCATCCCACCAGACTGATGAGCAGTCTGCACACAGACATAGAAACCTAGAATGCGCCGGGCGCAGCGGCTCACGCCTATAATCCCACCACTTTTGGAGGTCGAGGTGAGAGGACTGCCTGAGCCCAGGGGTTCGAGACCAGCCTGGACAGCTGGTGAGACCTCATAAATCAAAAAATGAGCCAGGCGTGGTAGCATGCGCCTGTAGTTCCAGCTATTTGGAAGGCTAAGGCAGAAGGATTGCCTGAGCCCAGCCTTTAGAAGCTGCAGTGGCCGTGAGCGTGCCACTGCACTCCAGGCTGGGTGACAGAGTGAGAGAACGACTTAAAAAAAAAAAAAAGCCGGAATGCAGCAGACACAGAGAAAAAGTCTCTAGAGTCCAAGAAAAGCACCTACTCCTAACTTTCCAGCTACCGGAGTCCAGGAGCAACCACGCATCCTCCTCCGGATTCTGTGAAATACCCTGAACAAATTCTTTTTTACTTAAATCACCGAGTATCAAGCCTTCTTATATCTCAGACAAATGCTTTTCCAAGACTTTCTACCTTGTTTTCTAGGTTTCTCCTTGCCTGGGCTGTGAGATCGGCAGAATTATCCCAGGTGGAAGCTCCAGCATATCTCCCACATGGCTGCAGTGGCCCAGCGAGTGATGGCTGTGCATTGGTAGGGGCTCTTTCTTGCCTTGCAGGAAATGGGGACTGAGCAGTGGGAAGGAGAGTTCCAGCATAGCCTCTGCAGAGAACCTGACTTCTCTTGAGGTCTAAAGATACCCTTTACCTCAGTGAAAAGTCATGCTTCCTGGGCGGGGCTCAAACCTGTAATTCCTTCACTTTGGGAGGCGGAGGCAAGAGGATTGCCTGAGTTCAGGGGTTCGAGACCAGCCCGAGCAACATAGCGAGACCTTGTCTCTACAATAAATCGAAAAATTAACCGGGACTGGTGGCGCATGCCTGTGGTTCCAGCTACCTGGAAGGCTGAGTGAGGCAGAGGGATAGCCTGAACTCAGCAGGTCGAGGCTGCAGTAACCCTGAGCAGTGCGCTACTACACTCCGGCCTGGGTGACAGAGTAAGACTCCGACTCAAAAAAAAAAAAAAATTAGTCGGGTGTGGTGGTACATGTCTGTGATCACAGCCACGTGAAAGGCTGAGGCAGAAGAATCGCCTGAACCCAGCAGGCTCAGGCTGCAGTAGTGGTGAGTGTGCCACCGTACTCCAGCCTGTGCAACAGAGTAAGACTCCAACTAAAAAAACAAAAACAGCCAGGCATAGTGGCTCACATCTATAATCCCAGCACTCTGGGAGGCCAAGGTGAGAGGATTGCCTGAACCTACAGGTTCAAGACTTACCTGGGCAACTTGGCGAGACCTCATCTCTACAATAAATTTTTTTAAATTAGCCAGACATGGTAGCGCGCACCTGTAGTTCCGGCTACTTTCAAGGCTGAGGCGGAAGGATCGCCGGAGCCCAGCAGGTCGAGGCTGCGGTGGCCGGGAGTGGCCACTGCACTCCAGTCTGGGCGACGGAATGAGATTCCAACTCAAAATAAAAAAAAGACCAAGTTCAAATGTCACCACTTCATGCACTCTTCCTTGATATTAGGCAGAATGACTTGTTCCCTCCCCTGTGCTCCCATAGCTCTATGGACTGATGACCACCACTGGATTGCAATGATGTGTTTGTGTGTTTGTCTCCCCCACTAGACAGGGAGTTACTGGAGATCAGGGTCCTTGTCTCATTGTCTTTTCTGCCCCTGCCAGGAATGGAGATGAGCCATCTGGATAGTAAGTTACGTCAGAGGCAATCTTTTACAAAAACACTAGGAACCTGACTATAGCAGCTCATCTATGCCACCTCTGATGATTGATTCTCTGGTTTCTTCTTTATCTCTGTACCTCCTGGTAGTTGGAATAGCAAAGGTGCTCAGAAAATGTGTGAATAAGTGAGTACATAATATAATAAAATACACATAAAATACATGTTTTTTTTCTATTCTAATATAAAAATGTGCCAGGCACAGTGGCTCACACCTGTAATCCCAGCACTTTGGTAGGTTGAAATGGGAGGATTACCGGAGCCCAGGAGTTCAAGACCACCCTGGGGAACATAGCAAAACCTCGTCTATACAAAACAAAACAAAACAAAAAAAGCCAGGAGTGTAGCATGCACCTGTAGTCCCAGCTACTCAGGATGCTGAGGTGGAAGGATTGCCTGAGCCCAGGAGGTTAGGCTATCATGAGCCATAATCGTCATGGTCATGCTACTGCACTCCAGCCTGGGTGATAAAATGAGACCCTGACTCAAAAATAAAAATAAAAATGCAGAAAACACCTTGTCACATTCACTTAATCAAGTACATTCAAAATGTTTAAAATTATTCTACTGGCTGGGCTCGGTGGCTCAGCCTGTAATCCCAGCACTTTGGGAGGCCAAGGCTAGTGGATTGTCTGAGCCCATGGGTTCGAGACCAGTCCGGGTAACTTGGCAAGACCTTGTCTCTACAATCAATCAAAAATTAGCCAGGCATGGTAGCGTGCACCTGTAGTTCCAGCTACTTGGAAGGCTGAGGCGGAAGGATCGCTGGAGCCCAGCAGGTTGACGCTGGGGTGGCCATGAGCTTGCCGTTGTACTCTAGCCTGGGTGACAGAGTGAGACTCCAACTCAAAAAAAAAAAAAAAAAAAGCAAAGAAAGAAATGAAATTCTGATATTTTATAACATGGATCAACCTGGAAAACATTATGCTAAGTGAAAAAAGCCAGACATAGAAGACCACATGTTATGTGATTCCATTTACATGAAATGCCCAGGATAGGCAAATGTATAAAGATAGAAAGTAGATTCATGATTATCTAGGGTTGGCAGGGGACAGAGGTGGGAGAAGAGATGGCAGTGACTGCACATAAGTAGAAAGCTTCTTTCTAAGGGGATGAAAATGTTCTCGAATTAGTGCTGATGGTTGTAAGCTCTGAATATACCAGAATCATTGAATGTAGAGTTTAAATAGGTTACTTTTATGTTATATGAATTCTAAGTGTTAAAAGAGTACTCTACATAAAATAAGAGCTAAAGTCAGTGAATTATACCAACCTAAACCTCCTGGCTGGGAAATTGTACTATAGCTTTTGCAAGTTGTTACCGTTGGGAGAAATTGGATAAAGGTTACATGGGTGCTCTATTATTTATTACAACTTGCATGTGCATCTACAATGACCTCAAAACAAAAAGTTTAATTTTAAAACATACTCATTTTCTATTCTCCTCCCACAATAAGAATTTCCAGGGAGTAGCATGTCTACATTCTTTAAATGATGCTACAATTTGATGGCATTTTTACTTGTTAGGAACCATAGGCCTAGCTCATAGATCCTGTGAATTTTTCAAGAGCTGACCAAAGTATCAGATGCATCAAAAATATATATTGACTCCAGAAGGTGAAAAGTAGCTGTGGAAGGCTGAGGCAGAAGGATTGCCTGATAATAAAATAATTAACAAATGTTTAAACGTCTATAAAATATGATCTTATACCAAGTAGCTGCAATTCAATTGGAATATTTCTGTGAGTGTGTATTGTACACACTGTACTGTACATTTAGCGTGGGATACTCTGAGAATTCAAATCTAAAAATGACCTGGTTTGGGTTTTTTTGTTTTGTTCTGTTTGAGGTGGGGTCTCTGTCAGCCAGGCTGGAGTGCAGTGGCATGTTCATGGCCACCACAGCGGTGATTCTTTCACCTCAGCCTTCCAAATAGCTGGAATTACAGACACGTGCCACCATTCCCGGCTAATTTTTGATTGATTGTAGAGACAAGGTTTCGCCAAGTTGCCCAAGCAGGTCTTGAACCCACAGGCTCAGACAATTCACTCACCTTGGCCTCCCAAAGTGCTGGGATTGCAGGTCGAGCCACCGAGCCTGGTCTGGTTTTTTTTTCGAGTTGAAGTCTCACTCAGGCTGGAGTGCAGTGGCACGCTCATGGCCACTGTAGCCTTGATCTGCTGGGCTCAGGCAATCCTTCCGCCTCAGCCTTCCACAGCTAATTTTTTGATTTAGTGTAGAGATGAGGTCTCGACAGCTTGCCCAGGCTGATCTTGAACCTGTGGGCTCAGGCAATCCGCTCACCTAGGCCTCCCAAAATCCTGGGATTTTAGGCATGCACCACCGCGCCCAGCATGACCTGGTTTTGAATCCCATCTTTACCTCTTGTAGCTCTCTGTAGCTCTGGATATGTTTCTTCACTTTAAGCCTCAATTTCATTATGTATAAAAAGAAAATTGTAGTATCTACTCCATAAAGTTGTTATGACAATGAAGATGACACAAATTAGTAACTCATATAAAAGTGCAATAGAAGCTGGGCTTGGTGGCTCAGCCTGTAATCCGTGCCTTTGGGAGACTGAGGTAAGTGGATTGCCTGAGCCCATGGGTTCGAGACCCGCCTGGGCAGCGAGATTTCATCTCTACAAAAAATCAGCCGGGCGTGGTAGCGCATGCCTGTAATTCCGGCTACTTGAAGGCTGAGGCGGAAGGATCGCCGGAGACCAGCAGGTCGAGGCTGCAGTGGCCGGGAGCGGCCACTGCACTCCAGTCTGGGCGACACAGTGAGACTCCAACTCAAAAAAAATTTTTTTAATTAAAAAAAAAAGTGCAATAGAGTACCTGCCCCATAGTAAGTATTCAGCAAGTGGTGGCTACCGTGATGATGATTTACACACTGTTGTTCCTAATGTCTGTTTGTGGGTGACCAGGGGAGCGGGAGTGGTAAAAACCCAGAGACCAGAAGGTCCTTGGGTCCACTTGATAATGGGTATGTACTTAACCAGAGCCAGAGAAAACGCTTGTATTGTCAGTTCTGCAAGAGGAACAACAGGGGGAAGAGAACAAAAGCCTGGTTTCATTGGAGGGTCAAGTGAATATTATTTTAAATAAAAGCTACAAAAACAGTGGAGAAAAACCACAGGCGGGGTAAGGCCTGCTAAGGTTTGCACCGTGAGGTCAGCAGGTGGTTGACTGAGTCACAAAGCATTTTATACAAATCATGGTCTGGCAATGACTGTATTTTCCTTGCTACAACTCAGGATAACTGAGGTTTTTGGTGTTGTTGTTGTTGTTGTTGTTGAGTTGGAGTCTCACTCTGTCGCCCAGACTGGAGTGCAGTGGCCGCTCTCGGCCACCGCAGCCTCGACCTGCTGGGCTCTGGCGATTCTTCCGCCTCAGCCTTCCAAGTAGCTGAAACTACAGGCGTGTGCTACCACACCTGGCTGATTTTTTGATTTATTGTAGAGATGAGATCTCGCTGCCCAGGCGGGTCTTGAACCCGCAGGCTCAGGCAATCCACTCACCTCAGCCTCCCAAAGGCGCGGGATTACAGGCTGAGTCACCGAGCCCGGCTGGATAACTGAGTTTTAAAACTTTTTTTTAAAGTGCATGATTTGTGATGTTTTATATATGAAATGGCTTGGATACAACTTACTTCAAATTGGGTTATACATTTACCCAATGGTCTTTATTGAAAAGAGTAGGCTGGGTGCAGTGGCTCACGCCTATAGTCTTAGCACTTTGGGAGGCCAAACTGAGAGAATTGCCTGAGTCCACAGGTTCTAGACCAGCCTGGGCAAGTTGTCAAGACCTCATCTTGGGAGACAGAGTGAGGCTCCAACTCAAAAAAATTAAAAGAGTTCACTTACGTTGCATTTCTTCCTTTTTTTTTTTTTTTTAAAATCAGAATCTCACTCTGTCGCCCAGACTGGAGCCTCGACCTGCTGGGCTCAGGCGATCCTTCCACCTCAGTCTTCCAAGAACTGCAGGCATGCACCACCACACCCAGCTAATTTTTTGATTTATTGTAGAGATGAGATCTCACCAAGTTGTCCAGTCTGGTCTGGAACCCCTGGGCTCAGGCAGTCCTCTCACCTCGATCTCCCAAAGTTCTGGGGTTATAGGCGTGAGCCACTGTGCCCCAACCTCTTTGCATTTCTAAATTGAGAGATACTGTTAGATTTAGGGAAAAAGAAGTAAAAGAGGATTATGATAAATCAGAAAGATAGGGGTGGAAGTATAAGGTTAAGTCACTCAACAAACATTAACTGAGCACCTATTTTGTGCCAGAGCTTGTGCAAGGCACTAAGGACTGGGAGATGAATGAGGATGTATTTCTTAGTGTTCTAGACAAGACTTGCTGAGGTTCAAATCCTGGTTCTGCCACTTGACATATGATTTTCAGCAGGTGATAGTGTCAGCCATGTAGACAGTTATAATACTACATAACAGGTGCTCTAACAGAGGTAAACACAGAGGGTGTGGGAGACTTCAGATGAAAATAGCCAGGTGTGTGTGACTATAATCCCAGCTACTAGGCAGACTGAGGTAGGTGGATGACTTGAGTCCAGTAGTTCGAATCCAGCCTGAGCAACACAGTGAGACCATCTCTCTTAAAAATAAAACAGCAACAAAAAACCAAAATGACACTATTGCAGGATTATGCTTTGAAGCTTATCCCTGCTCCAAATATATGAAATGACAGATAAGGTATGAAAATAGAAAGGGAAAAAATAAAACAGCCACACTAAATAATGTCATAAGTATCTCTGTAGGCCGGGCTCAGTGGCTCAGCCTGTAATCCTAGTAGTTTGGGAGGCTGAAGCAAGTGGATTGCCGGAGCCTGAGGTTTTGAGACCAGCTGGGGCAACTTGGTGAGTCCTCGTCTCTACAATAAGTAAAAATTAGCCAGGCATGGTAGCGTGCACTTGTAGTTCCGGTTACTTGGAAGGGTGAGGCGGAAGGATCACCAGAGGCCAGCAGGGGTGCTGGGGTGACCGTGAGTGTGCCGCTGCACTCCAGCCTGGGCTACAGAGTGAGACTCCAACTCAAAAAAAAAAAAAAATTCTGTATAGTAGAAACAAAACATATACATGAGTGTTAAATGCGCCCACAGGGCCCTGGCTGGGAAGCCAAGCAGAGATGAACAGGAATTGGGCTTTTAAGTAATAACCGCATGGCAAGAGAACCAACAAGGTGCAAGACCAGACTCAGGCCCCCTGCTTCAAATCAGGGCCTGGGGAAGGGTCTCTTTTTTATTCACACACACCCATATGCATAGACAGGCACTCGCATGTATACCTTGCACCTGTAAAAAGAAGCTAATAAATTTGCAGTTGGCAGCTATTTGGACCTGTGGCTTATAAAGGTGAGTTTCCTGGAAGATGGAGAAACCCAGACCTGGGCCCGTTTTTCCAGCTACTCGATGCCTGAAATTGCATTTTCCCTCTATGGGTAGCGAGCCCGGTATTAGATGGGAGTCCAGGACACCAACCTGAGACTCAGTTCTGGAGTAGGAGGGACTAGATGGAGACAACCAGAAACTGCTAGACAAGGGAGAAAGAGTGCAGTAGAGAGATTGGGTGATCAAGAGCGAAAAAGTGCACTCAAGATGGGCATGCAACCAATATTCGCTAAGATACAAAGCCAAACAAAATCAACAATCAAGAGATGAATTCATTCCAGACAAAATGGAAACTATACAGCAACCTGAGAAAGACTTTCAGATGAACATGTTTACAGTCCTCAAGGGATAGAGGGGGACATAGCAGCCATTGTTTCTGTAAAAAAAACAAGACATTAGAAAATTAAATGGGAAAATATGAAAAAAGGAGGCAAATACTGGACATGAAGAATAAAAGAGTTGACCACAAAGTGTTCATGAAGGACTGAACAAAAAGCACCTAATTCAGCCCATGATAGAGCACAGGAGGAAATGTTGAATTGGTACTTGAAAGATTCTGGGAGGCCACCAGAGAGACCTCTCCTTAGCAAGTCCTGGCCTGTTAGCCTCACCACTGGTGGGTTCATGTCAGAAAGGTCAGTAGATTGGCCTCCAGGCCTTGAGAAAATAAGACAATTGCTTCCACTATAGGGAAGAAAACAAGTTTTGTTTGACAAGTAAGTTACTGTTTGTTCTCAAATAAAAAAGTTGCCTGGACCTGGTGTGGTGGCTCACACCTATAATCTCAGCACTTTAGGAGGCCAAGGTGAGAGGATTGCCTGAGCGCACAGGTTCGAGACCAACCTGGGCAACTTGACAAGACCTCATCTCTACAATAAATCCAAAAATTACCCGGGTGTGATGGCATGTGCCTGTAATTTCGGCTACTTGGAAGGCTGAGGCGGAAGGATCACCTGAGTCTAGAAGGTCGAGACTGCGGTAGCTGTGAGCATGCCACTGCACTCCAGCCTGGGTGACAGAGTGAGACTCCAACTCAAAAAAAAAAAAAAAAAAAGCTTCCTGAGATGGCAACAACTTGCCCATCCAGAATGACTGCAATTGATGTGTTCTGGATATATATTATGATTGGGCACACCAACTTTGTCTGGGTTTTCTACTCAGCAAAGTTTTCTCAAGCCTGATTTCTAGAAGTTGGTTTTGGTCTGCGTGCTTAAACCTGGAGGGTTGAGAGACTGGGGTGGGATGAAAGGAATTAATAATTGCTTTTATGTGTGTTCATATTCGTCCACACTTCAGCCCCGGGAGTCAGGTATTTTTATTCCTATGTTACAAGCGAGGAAACTGAGGCTCCGAAAGGTTAAAGTTAGTTCAATCAAATTCTCCCAGGAGGTGGAAGGGTGGGAATTTGAGCCCATGCCTGCCTGTGCCCGTGCTCTGTCTGCTGTGCCACTTCAAGACACCGTCTGTGTGCCGTTTGTGCTTGTTTCCCAGTACAGTGCAGGGCACATGAAAGATGCTTCATACGTGTTTGCTGAAAGAATGCAAGTGTCAATGATCAACTGAATGGCTGCTAGAGGGATGGTCACTCCTCCCACTTGAGCAGTGTGGAGGGAGCTGTGCAATACCTGGCTCATACACTGGGTCCCTGATAAATGCTTCTGGTGAGAAAGAGGAGAAATAATTGCTTTTCACCATTTTATTCTTTACTCTTCCCAGATCCCTTTAGCTCTCACTCTTAATTATCTCTCAGCCGGGCTCGGTGGCTCCGCCTGTAATCCCGCACCTTTGGGAGGCTGAGGTGAGTGGATTGCCTGAGCCTGCGGGTTCGAG
>NW_007249768.1:144036-148314 GCF_000164805.1 Carlito syrichta
AGTCTGGGCGACAGAGTGAGACTCCAACTCAACAAAAAAAAAAAATATATATATATACATATATATATATATATCTCAAACCTATTCACTTTTCTACCATCCCAATCCTAGCACTGAGGCACCTGAATTTCTCACCTCTACCACTCAGGTAGCCTCTTACCTGACCTGTCCATTTCTCCTTTTGCCTTTCCATCTATTCTCCACACTGCTGCCAGGATGGTCTTTTTTTTTTTTTAAGAGTCGGGGTCGGCCATTACTTTGTTAAACTCTGGTCTGGCCACGTGGCTCTTTGAACTATGGCCAAGAGTTCAAAGCTAGGAAACAACTTTCCTAGCTTTGGCTCCCTCCCCTACCTTGAGGAGGTGGGTGAATCTCCTCTCTCTCCAATTTACTTTCTAAATAAACTATATTTTCCAAGCAAAAAGAGAGAGAGGCGGGGCGGGGGGGGTCTGGCTATGTTGCCCAGCCAGGAGTACAGTGGCTATTCACAGGTTTCACAGGTGTGATGATGGCCCACCACAGCCTTGAATTCCTAGACTCAAGCAAGCAATCCTTCTGTCTCAATCTCCTGAGTAGCTGAGACCAAGTGCAAGTCACTGTGCCCAACAGAATGATCTTTTAAAAATACAGATATGGAGGCTGGGCATGGTGGCTCATGTCTATAATGCCAGCACTTTGAGAGGCTGTGATGAGAGGATTGCCTAAGTCATGGCTTCCAGACCCCCCTGGACAATTTGGTGAGACCTCACCTCTACAATAAATCTAAAAATTACCTGGGCATAGTAGTGTATACCTCTAGTTCCAGCTACTTGGAAGGCTGAGGCAGAAGGATTGCCTAAGCCCAGCAGATCAAGGCTGCGGTGGCCATGAGTGTGTCACTGTGCTCCAGCCTGGGTGAGAAGAGTGAGACTCCGACTCAAAAAAATAAAATAAAATAAAATAAATAAAAATACAGATATGGGCCGGGTGCAGTGGCTCATGTCTGTAATCCCAGCACTTTGGGAGGCAGAGGCGAGAGGATTGCCTAAGCCCAAGGGTTCAAGGGAAACTTGTCTCTACAATTAAAAAAAAAAATTAGCCAGGCATGCCTGTAGTCCCAGCTATTCTGGAGAGTGAGAGGGAAGGATGTCCTGAGCCCAGCACATAGAGGCCGTGGTAGCTGGCTGTCAGCATGCCACTGCACTCCAGCCTGGGAGACAGAGTGAGACTCCGATTCAAAAATAAATAAATAAATAAATAAGCCTCCAATAAGACCTTAATTATTTCTTCAATGCCCCCCTTCCCCACTAGACTCAATACCTAAACACCTGGGACGGTCTCATTCTTATTCACCAACACCAGCCTGAGCAGCTGCTCTGTGAACAGGCCCCAAGAGACTCTTGATGCCTGTGTGTTGTCTGCATGAATAATTGCCACCCTGTACTTAAGTAGTGGCATGGCCAGTGATTGAGGGGAAGTGACACAGAATTGCTTCTAAATTGTGGAATCAGAGCAAAGATTAGACCACTCTGTGATTTACTTCCGAGTGACTTTCAGATGGGGAGCTCCTGATGGTCTAGAGAATAAATCACAAAGCATTGTCATTTTGCTGTCTGTGGTCAGTGGTTCATCAAGGCCCATGGGGGCCTGATTCCCACATGGACAATAAACAAGGTGACATCATGACGACCCACTCCCAGGGGATCGTGCGACTTTGCCAGCTCTGTTTGCTGGTTGGAAGAGGTTGTCTGTGGTCTCTTGGGCTGCTAATCATCTTTGTAAGGCTTACGATTCTGCAGCTCTCCAGGGATGGGTGACAAATGTCAGTCTCCTGGTTCCTTTGACCTCCACGCCATCCTCAGAGTATAGCCTGCCCTTCTGGGTGGTGGCCTCCTTGGACATGCAGAGTTCCAGGAGAACAGTGACCCTGCTCTCTGGCTTTCAAACCCTGAGTCAACTCAGAAGTTCCCCCCACTAGACTTTCAACATAATAGCTAATCTATCCCTCTAGCACTTCACAGTTTGTGAAACATTTTCACACATTCGCCCTCATTTGATTACTGATTTATGCTCATAGAAAGAAGCAGCTGCTTAGTGACCTGGGCAAGCTATTTAACCTCTTTATGCCTCGGTTCTCTGTAAAATGGGATAGTAATATTAATAGTAAGATGTCATGGAATGTTTGCAAAGGTTAATTATATTAATACATGTGCTGAGCCATAATGACTCCCGGCCCATATGTAATCACTAAGTGTTAACTATTTCTATTATTTTATTACATAGTATTCCTTTTTTTTTACTTTTTGTGTGTCAGAGTCTTACTCTGTCACTCAGGCTGGAGTGCAGTGGCACATTCATGGCTACCTCAGCCTCAACCTGCTGGGCTCCGGCAATCCTTCTGCCTCAGCCTTCCAAGTAGCCGAAACTACTGGCATGTGCTAACACGCCCGGCTAATTTTTTTTTTAAATGTTTTATGGTGGAGAGGAGGTCTCGTCAAGTTGCCCAGGCTGATCTTGAACCCGTGGGCTCAGGCAATCCACTCACCTCAGCCTCCCAAAGTGCTGGGATTACAGACTGAGCCACTGAGTGAGCCCAGCCTGATTTATTTATGTATTGTAGAAACAAGGTCTTGCCAAGTTGTCCAGGCTGGTCTCAAACTCCTGAGCTCAAGCAGTCCTCTCGCTGTGGCTTCCCAAAGTGCTGGGATTATAGGTGTGCACTACAGCGCCCGGCTGGAAAGCTGGAGTTCTAATCCAGAACTGTCTGAGGCACAGACATGGGTTTTTTCTTCCCATTATATGGACAGTATTCTTCATGCTATTGTCGGCTATAAGGATAAACAGACAGTAGCCAGGAGAAAGCTGGAGGAGGAGGGTGCTATGGGGTGAAATCATCCCGGGTGGTGAGAATGGCATGGCATGGCATGAAGGGGATCTTACGGAGTGCAGGAGCCAGCTCTGGAATGGAAAGGGGCTTGGGAGGAGAGTGGAGTGTGGAGGGTCTTCAGCGGCGCTGTGAACCCTCAGGGAGGAGGGGTACTTTGCCAAGCAGACTCAGTGCTCGCCGTTGAGTACACTCGGGTCCCAAGGACGTGTGAAACGGCCCTTCTCTTCAGGTTCAAGCTGGACATCCCAACTCGACCATATCTGGCGTGTTCCCAGTATTCGGAGGTGGTGCTCCTTGTCTGAATCCCTTTTCCCAGCTCCTTGGTCAGATGTGTTCTCTGACACTAGAGCCTGGACCACTGCACCATCCTCCAGGGTCCCTCAGCAACAAAGTCCCTGGCCTTGACCTTTTCCTCTCTCTCTCCCCCAACAGCCCCTCCTCAATCCCTTCCCTGCTTCGGCATTTCTCCCCCAGAGTCCATTTTTCTTAGTTTCTTCCTGGATCCCTTGTGAGAGGGACCCATGTGGGACCGGGAGAGCAGTCGAACAGGTTGCAGATAGGGGAGAGATAGGCCTTCTGCGTATCTCCTGTGTGCTGTTATGCTGAGTCCTTTCTTCCATCTGGAATCCCATCCCTAAAGCTTCCCTTTGTCATCCTAGCTTTGGTATCTGCCAGGCCAGAAAGAGCAGAGAAAGAGCACCCCCCACCACCACCCCATGGACAGGAATTTTTATTTTTTATTTTTTGAGTTGGAGTCTCACCGGTCACCCAGACTGGAGTGCAGTGGCTGCTCCCGGCCACCGCAGCCTCGACCTGCTGGGCTCCGGCGATCCTTCCGCCTCAGCCCTCCGAGTAGCTGGAACTACAGGCACGCGTTACCACGCCCGGTTAATTTTTAATTTATTGTAGAGACGAGGTCCTGCCAAGTTGTCCAGGTGGGTCTCGAATCCGTGGTCTCAGGCAATCCACTCACCTCAGCCTACCAAAGTGCTGGGATTACAGACTGAGCCACCGAACCCGGCATTTTTTTACTTTTAACCAAAAACTACATGACCCCCATGCCTCACCCTCCCTATACACCCAATCTTGCTCCACGTGACTATTTTTTTGTTTCCCCAGATGAAAAAAATCCTCAAAAGGAAATGTTTTACTGATGAGGTGAAAGAAAAAACAGTAGAAGCGCTAAAAGTCATCAAAATTGACAAGTTCAAAAACTGTTTAGAACACAGGAAAAAGCATCTGTATTGCATCAAACAGAGAGTACTTTAAAAGTGACTGAAGTTTAAACATGTAAAAATAAATATGCACTTTTTATAAATAAATTCGAGGTATTTTGGGGTCCCTCCTCTTAGTTCAAGAAGATGTGTATAGGTGCCAAGTTGACAAGGGGTGAATTGTGATGGTTAATTTCA
>NW_007249768.1:148334-160180 GCF_000164805.1 Carlito syrichta
TGCCCAGGCGGGTCTCGAACCCATGGACTCAGGCAATCCACTCACCTCAGCCTCCCAAAGGCGTGGGATTACAGGTTGAGCCACCGAGCCCGGCCGAATTTTGACTTTTCAATAGGTCCCAAGCAGATTTATACTTTAGCCAGGTCAGAGCTGAGGGAGGAGCTCTGACCAGGGGGCAGCTGCAGCTCTCTAGGGAGAGTCGGGGACATCTGGTTCAGGACCATGGAAGGCAGGATCGTGAGGGAAAGAGAGATCTGAGAAATGTTTAGGGGTTAAACAGAATTGGTAATGGATTGGCTGTTGTTGGTGAGTGTCTGGAAGCTGCAGTGACACTCGGGTTTCTAGACTGGACACCTGTGAGGCAGAAAGAGTTGGTTGCTGAGCTGCAGACCAAAAGGGGAAATGGATGGGGACGATGCTGGGGGGCTCAAGTTTGAGGAGTCTGTGGAACATACAAAGGGAGGGTCCAACTGGTGTTCGATACCTGAGTACAAAGCCCAGGAGAGAGGTCTCCGTTTTCACCTGAGAGTAACCATGTCTCTCCAGGTGGAAGGAGAGGAGCTGGAAAACAGCAGCACGTAGGGGCAGGTGGAGAAAAAGCAGCTCCCCAAAGCACAGAGATACGTCAGAATACGAAGAAAACACAGGGCATCCCCTTGCATCGAGAATAAATCAGGACTCCTTACTGAAGTTTGTGGGGCCCAGTGGGATCCAGTCCTCCCCACATTGCCTCCTCATCTACTCGGCTCTTGCCCTTCCTTCCTCAGATCAGACACACGCTCTTCCTCTTTCCCCAGGCACACCAAAGACACGGCTGCTTCTTCTGAAGCCCCCCACCTCCCAGGGCAGCCCGTGCTGACCACCCTGTCTGAGGCTGCTCTCTTCGTTTCATCCTGATTCACTTCCCTTGTAGCTCACAGCACCCTGTGAAACCTTTCGAACATATACTTATGTATTTTTCTCTTCTCACATCCCCCACTACAATGTAAACTTTATAAGGACCATGACCTTGTCCATCTCCATGTGCTCAGCACCTACCTGAGTGGCGCACACTCAGTAAATACCCGCAGAACATATGGACCAGGAAAGAGTGATGCCACAGAAGCCCAGGACAGCGGTTCTCAGTCCGGGCTGCTTGCGTCCACGTCGCCCACGGTGATCTGTAAACGTCCAGATGCCTGCACCCTGCCCCAAACTCATACCCATTGAATCTGAATCCTCTGGGCATCAGTAAGTGTAAAATTCTCCACTTTAATGCACTCGGATGATGGCCAGGATCAAGAACCATTAGCACAGAGGATTTCGAGAAGGATCAATAGTGGCAAATGCAGAAGAACGTCTCAGCAATGTAGGAACTGAACAACGTCCAAAACTGACACTGTTTGGGGTTAAGCCAGTCAGTTCAAAGTAAGGAGGAAGCTGCTCTGGAGGAAATGTGCCGGTCGCCTTCCGGGGTCTGCCCCATCTTCTCCTGCCAACAATACCCTAGTTGTTTTTTTGAGACTCATTCTCTGTCATTCTCAGCCATGAGGTTTGGTGGGAGTGACTCGACCAGGACTGGCTCTGACTGGTCACAGCGATGGGATTACCTCCCATGGCATTTTGCTCAGTGCTGGATGTGTGACCAAATCACCAAGGACATCCAAGAAGATGCTTGCTTTGATCTGTAAGTAAAAGATGCTTTCTCCTTCTCTGGCATTGTGGTATTAGAACGCGTAACCTGGATTTGCGGTAGCCATTTCGTCACCACTAACACAGAGCCCGGAGCTGCCAGATAAAGAGGGCAGCTCAGAAGGAAGAGCTGAGGGAGACAGTGATTGGGGCCTCGGGAGCAGGTGGGATCCGTGGGAGCAAGCCCTGACTGGAGCCAGTTCCCTTTGGACATGTCAGTTCCACGCATCGGTAATTATTCTCATGGGTAAAAAAGAGACTTGACCCATAGAACGATTTTGTCAACCTGTGCATCTGTTGAGAGTTGAGGGTTGGACTGGGCTTTAGTAATTTTTTTTTTGAGCTGGAGTCTCACTCTGTCGCCCAGGCTGGAGTGCAATGGCATGCTCACGGCCACCGCAGCCTCGACTTGTTGGGCTCAGACAATCCTTCTACCTCAGCCTTCCAAGCAGCTGGAATCACAGGCATGTGCCACCGCACACCCAGCTAATTTTTTGATTTATTTACAGATGAATTCTCGCCAAGTTGGCCAGGCTGGTCTCGAACCCATGGGCTCAGGCAATTCTCTCACCTCGGCCTCCCAAAGTGCTGGGATTATAGGCGTGAGCCACTGCGCCTATGATTTTTGATGCCCAGGCTCTAAAACAGATTTTCTTGAACAAGGACGTGACTCTCAGCATGAGACTTCAGTCGCCAGAACAATGTGAGCAGCACCAAAGCCTGTCAGCTGCAGCCAATATTTTGGAGGTTTAGAACCTGAGCGTTACTTTAGAGGGTTAGTCCCAAGCCTGAAGTAGGCTCCATTCTGGAAAGTACATCTTTTCCAATTGCCCCAGTCCAGGGAAACCTTTTAGAAGTAGACACTCTCCATGAAGTCTTTGGCTCAGATGGGCCCATACAGATGCCGAGATGTTCTAGTATCCAAATGGCCACAGTTGTCTCACTAACCTGAGCCAGTTCTGCCACCATGAGAACAGCAGATCCTACAGATCTCAGGCTACTGTTGCTGTGCATGAGCCCCCCTTTTGCTTTCTATCTGGATGTTCTACGTCTGTTTTGGATCGTATACTGTGCCCATTACATGATCTCTGATTCCTCTTGCAGCAGAAGTAATAAGGAAGGATCCATTCTTTCATTTTTTCCACAAAGATTTATTATGCCACGGGTCAGTCTCTGTGCTAGGCACTACAGATTCAGTGACGACTAAGACACAGTCCTGCCCTTGAGAATGTGTTGTTAGACTCTTGGAAAAAGACCAGTGGCTCCAATAAGAAAGGGATTGATTTGAGTCTCATGTAACCTGTAGTCTGGGGACTAGGGTCCATAGTTGGTGCAGGGACCATACAATGTCCTGAATGTCCCAGTATCCTATTATCTTTTTGCTCCACCATCCTTAGCACATCTTCTGCTCTTGAGTATACTGCATGGTTGCAAGGTGGACACTGGATCTCAACTCAAAAGGAGGAAGGAAGGAAGTGCACAGAGCATCTGCTGGATAAATCAGCAAGCTCCCCCATTCCCCCTGAGAGTTGGACCCATCAACCTCTGCTCACCTCTAATTGTCCAGAACTTAGTCACATGGCCACTCCTGTCTGCAAGGAAACTGGGAATTCTGAATTCTCTTGTTACAGGGCAAGAGGAGAACGGATGTAGATTGGTCACTAGCTGCTGGGAACACAAGGACCCTGTCACCTAGGCGAGGAGGCAAGAAAGTAACTAGGTAGTGACAATGCAACATGGTAACTGCCGTGGTAATAGAAATATGACAGAAAAGCTGCAGAACCACAAATTCAGCCTTGAAGCAGTCAGGAAAGGGTTAACAGAGGAAGAAACCTTTTGAAGAAATGGCCAGTACAGGGAACTGCACTATGTGTACCCCAGCACAGAGGCATGTTACCATGTTGAAGACTGAGCAAAGTCTAATGTCATTGGAGAATCAGGTGTTTTCAGGAGCGTTGGGAGAAGGGGGTAGAAAGGCAGACTGCGCCAGAGCAGGCAGAGCATTGAATGTTGTGCTAAGAACTTGGACTTGGTCCTAGAACGTATAGTTCCCAAACTTTAGTCACTTCAGGGTCATCTGGGGATTTGTTAAAAACAGCTCATCACCAATGGGATGAGGCCAGAGAATTTGCATTTGCTTTTCTGACATGTCCCTGCTGATCAGGGAACCCCATTTTGAGAACCACAGGTATAAGGAACAGGGGACCGATACGAGTTGTCAAGTAGGGGAATAATGGGATCATTCACAGAATTAACCCAGGAATGAAGTTGTTTCCGACAGTGTGTAAACCCCTCAGATTCAGCAGCTTCCTATAAGCACAGTCCTAAAATGTAGACAACTGTCCCTAAAGACACCACACATATGAGAATTTCTGGTCCCAGTTCTGTATCTGTGACCAACCAGCTCTAAGAACGGGGGCAAATACATTAACAAATATGAAAGTAAATTAGAACATCAGTAACAGTAACTAGTAACATTTATCGAACAGTTACACACATCATCTTTTTTTTTTTTTTGAGTTGGAGTCTCACTCTGTCGCCCAGACTGGAGTGCAGTGGCCGCTCCCGGCCACCACAGCCTCAACCTGCTGGGCTCCGGCGATCCTTCCACCTCAGCCTTCCAAGTAGCCGGAACTACAGGCATGCGCTCCCACACCCGGCTGATTTTTTGATTTATTGTAGAGATGAGGTCTCACTGCCCAGGCGGGTCTGGAACCAGCGGGCTCAGGCAATCCACTCACTTCAGCCTCCCAAAGGCGTGGGATTACAGGCTGAGCCACCAAGCCCAGCTACATCATCTTTTTTAATACTCCTTTCCAAAAAGACAGGCATTATCATTCATTGTGCGGTTAAGAAAATTAAGGCTCAAAGAGAGTGAATAACTTGCTCAAGATCCTAAGCTTGGAAGGTGTGGAGTTGGAATTCAAAGCCAGGATTTACTTTTTGGTGGGGGAGTAATGGAGTATCACTCCATTGCCCAGGCTGAAGTGCTGTGGCATGCTCATGGCCACCCCAGGGTTGACCTGCTGGGCTCCGGTGATCCTTCCCCCTCAGTCTTCCAAGTAGCCAGAACCATAGGCGTGCGCCACCATGCCTGGCTAATTTTTTATTTATTGTAGAGATGAGGTCTTGCCAAGTTGCCCACGTTGGTCTCGAACCCATGGACTCAGGCAAACCACTTGCCTCGGCCTCCCAAAGTGCAGGGACTACAGACTGGGTCACTGAGCCCAGCCTGAATCTCCTATTTCTTTCTCTTGCTCTAATTTAGTTTCTAAATAAATTATATTTTGTAATCTAATACAATTTTTTTTTTAGTATTTTCATCTTATCTTTTAAAATTGATATAATCTAATATTGGGTCATTTGGATGACCTTTCTAGGTAATTTTAAGCTCTGTATTTGCATTTGTGTTTACAATGGCTTTGGGGCCATGTCGTTTTTTTTGTTTTGTTTTGTTTTTTTGAGTCGGAGTCTCTCTCTGTCGCCCAGGCTGGAGTTGTAGCGGCACGTTCACAGCCACAACAGCCTAGACCTGCTGAGCTCAGGTGATCCTTCCACCTCAGCCTTCCAAGTAGCTGGAACCACAGGCGTGCACCATCACGCCTGGCTAATTTTTTGATTTATTGTAGAGATGAAGTCTCACCAAGTTGCCCAGGCTGGTCTTGAACACAGACAACCCTCTTACCTCGACCTCCCAAAGTACCCAGCTTACAATTTTCATTGTCTTAGCTAAATGACAAAAGAACAGCAGCAGTCTCCATTTATAAATAATGTGGGGCTTGCTTGGTGGCTCAGCCTGTAATTCCAGCACTTTGGGAGGCTGAGACAAGTGAATTGCCTGAGCCTGAGGGTTCGAGACCAGCCCTGGCAACTTGGCAAGACCTCGTCTCTACAATAAATCAAAAATTAGGCGGGCATGTTAAGCGTGTGCCTGTAGTTCTGGCTACTTGGAAGGCTGAAGTGGAAGAATCGCTTGAGCCCAGGTCAATGCTGGGGTGGCCGTTAGTGTGCCACTGCACTCCAACCTGGGCGACAGAGTAAGACTACGGCTCAAAATAATAATAATAAGAAGAAGAAGAAGAAGAAGAAGAAGAAGAATGTGCCTGTGCAAAGTAAAGAGCCAATGACCTGAAGACAAACTGTGTGAATGAAGTGTTCAGGTAGTGTGGGTGAAGGAAAGAGATGGAAAAGTTCCACCGCCAAATGGCTCTAGGTAATGAAAAATATATCCACAGGAGCCTGGGATCAGTCAGTTCCATATCCACATCACTAACAGCTATTTCGTTTTACATCATCTGTCATATCAAGTTAATGTTAATTTCTTTTTTTTTTGAGTCGGAGTCTCACTCTGTCACCCAGACTGGAGTGCAGTGGCCGCTCCCCGCCACCGCAGCATCGACCTGCTGGGCTCCGGTGATCCTTCCACCTCAGCCTTCCAAGTAGCTGGAACTACAGGCGCACGCTACCACGCCCGGCTCATTTTTGATTTATTGTAGAGACGAGGTTTCGCCAATTTGCCCAGGCAGATCTTGAACCCGCGGGCTCAGGCAATTCACTCACCTCAGCCTCCCAAAGGCGCAGGATTACAGGCTGAGCCACCAAGCCCGGCTGCCGTACATATTTGAGTTACATGAGAACAAAAATGATGTAAGTCAACTCTGGAAATCCACAAGAATTTTTGTTCTGTAATGGGAGTCTGTAGATTACTTAAGATTAAGCCAGGGTGCTGGGTTATAGGCAACATAAAGGGTCTCTGGTTAATAGAAGCAGAAATAGAGGCTACTGAATGGCTACTGGGTGGCTGAAGAACAGATGGGAAGGTTGAAGAACCAGACTCAGAAAGTCATCAGGAGCTAGAGAAAACCATCAGGGCTGTGGCTGGACCCATGTGATGTGGACGGAGTCTCCTGACTTTCAGCTCTCGAGTCACACTACAGCCTGAGCACTAACATTTCAAGACTCTTTTTTTCTTTTTGGGGGGTGGGCAGTATCTCATTCTGTCACCCAGGCTAGAGTGCAGTGGCATGATCATGGGTTACCACAGCTTCAACCTCCTGGGCTCAGTAGATCCTTCTGCCTTAGCCTCCCAAGAAGCTGGGAGTACAGGTGCGTGCCACCATGCCCAGCTAACTTTTTGCAGAGACGAGGTCTCACTAATGTTGCTCAGATTGGTCTCAAACCTCTGGACTCAAGCAATCCTCCTGATTTGGCCTTCCAAAGAGCTGGGATTATAGGCGTGAGCCACCGCACCTGAACATTCCAGGACTTTTTTTTTTTTTGAGTTGGAGTCTCACTCTGTCGCCCAGACTGGAGTACAGTGGCCGCTTCCGGCCGCCGCAGCCTCGACCTGCTGGGCTCCGGCCATCCTTCCGCCTCAGCCTTCCCAGTAGCCGGAATTACAGGCATGTGCTACCACGCCTGGCTGATTTTTTGATTTATTGTAGAGATGAGGTCTCGCTGCCCAGGCGGGTCTCTAACCCACAGGCTCAGGCAGTCCACTCACCTCAGCCTCCCAAAGGCACGGGATTACAGGCTGAGCCACCGAGCCCGGCCAGGACTCTTGATGTTGCCACCAGCACACCTTCCACTCATTCCCTCACGGGTTGTGATCCTGGGCAGGAACATCCTGTTGGCTGAGCCTATGTCCTAAATCCAGGAGGGAACTATCTGGCTTCCTCTGGCTTCTGTCGATTCAGTCAATGGAGAATTTCTGGAAGGGTGGCTCGATGCTGGGGAGCCCAAACCCTGCCAATATCCACTATATACACTCCTATAATTGGAAATAGGACTAGTTCCAGAGACATCAGCATTAAGTAAGATAACCCCATGAACAGCAGCTATGAAATACTGGCCACATACTGTGGTTATTGCTGGAGCAGTGTCCTCCAGGCCCCACTCCGAGCAAGAGCTGTGATGAAAGGTACAGACTCTATCATTGGTATTTTTGTTTCACTCACTACAGTGGGCAGATCAAGAGGGAATCACCCAAGGCAATTTTTTTTTTTTTTTTGAGTCAGGATCTCACTCTGTTGCCCAGGCTGGCAGTGGCATAATCTCGGCTCACTGCAGCTTTGAATTCCTGAGCTTAAGTGATTCTCCTGCCTTAGCCTCCTGAGCTGCTAGCACTACATACAGGTACATGCCACCATGCCCAACTAGTTTTTCTATTTTTTTCTTTGTAGAGGCAGGGTCTTTCTTTGTTGCCTAGGCTAGTCTCAAATTTCTGGCCTCAAGTGATCCTCCAACCTTGGCCTCCCAAAGTGCTGGGATTACGGGCGTGTGCCCCTGGGCTTTGACTCACCCAAGGTAATTTAACAGGCCTGAGAAATTGTCTTCCTTGAAAAAAAATTTTTTTTCATTTAAACTAGCTTTTTCTGATGTTTATTAAAAAACAAGCTAATAAAAGGCCTCTAGGCTGGGCTCGGTGGCTCAGCCTGCAATCCCAGCACTTTGGGAGGCCGAGGTGAGTGGATTGCCTGAGTCCGCAAGTTTGAGACCAGCCTGGGAAACTTGGCAAGTTCTCATCTCTACAATAAAATAAAAAATAGCCGGGCGTAGTAGCGCGCGTCTGTAGTTCCATCTACTTAGAAGGCTGAAGGCTGAGGCAAAAGGATCACTAGAGCCTAGAAGGTCGATGCTGGGGTGGCCATGAGCATGCCACTGCACTCCAGCCTGGGCAAAGGATGAGACTTCAACTCAAAAAAGTAAATAAATAGAAGCCTCAGCCGGGCTCGGTGGCTCAGCCTGTAATCACGCGCCTTTGGGAGGCTGAGGTGAGTGGATTGCCTGAGCCCGCGGGTTCGATACCCGCCTGGGCAGTGAGACCTCATCTCTATAATAAATAAAAATAAATAAATAAATAAAAGCCTCTAGCTCAGATTTTGGAGTTAAAATTCAGAAAACAGCATTTTTCATAGTAGCACAGTTATGTACCTATCCTCCTAGGCTAATCACACAAGTGGTTTTGCTCTGAGCGAGAGGGATGGGAACATTTGTCCAGGTCTCTGACAGCGCTTGCTAAAAAAATGCTTCCCTGCAGTGCTCACATGTGGCTGCAATTAGCTGTGAAGAAAACCTTGCTGCATGAGGGAAAATTGTGCGTTCTGTGCTCAACATTATGAAATGGTCGCCCTTTTCTTATTTTGGCCTCCACTTTGAAGGTGTTTCATTTTGGGAACTGCATGGGAAGCTCTTGATTATGCACTGCTTTCTTTGCAAAGATTTCTACACCAGGAAATAGGTTCTTCTCCCTCCTTCTCCAGTTACATAAAGATGTGGAAGAAAACTGCTCTGCTGTGGCTACTGCAGGATCTGCCCACCCCCTGCTTCTCTAACCTTGGCTTTTACTCCCCTTCCCTTCCCCCATTCCCACGCCATTGCGCAGTATTGTTTGGGGAACATTCCAGATACTCTCTTGCCTCTGGGCCTTTGCACTTGCTGTGCCCTCACCGGGTACATCACATTCTTCTCCTGTGATATACCTGTGATTCACTTCCTCAACCTCTTCCAGGTTTCCATTCAAATGTTGCCTTATGAATCCTAGTAATTCCACCTTCTTGGTACTATCTCATTCATCCTGCTCTGTTTGCTCTTTGCTACATATTTACTTTTTAATCTATTATATGTCTCCTCCTATCAGAATGCAAACTTCATGAGGCAGAGACGATGTCTTCTTCCCTGTTCAACACTAGTGCCTAGCACATAGTAGGCACTCAAACTATATGTTGAATGAGTGAGTACATGTAATAGTGATAGCTGTAATTTGATGAGTAATCAAATTACAAACATTATCTCCAATAGGGGAGAGAAGCTACACTGATACAGCCAACGCATTAAGGGCCAAGGGCAATGAGGGGCCCAAACCACAGTAAGAGGAATTATCAGTATTAGAAGTCACTGGGTAAAGGGGGAAAAGGCACCATTTAAGTCTTGAGTCTCGACCCCTCCTCTGTCCTCCTGTCTCGTACATCAGCTGCCTTCCCTGTGTCTCCTTTTGGATGTCTCATGGGCAGCTCACACTATCTATGTGCAAAGTGGGACTCTTGGTTCTTCCCACCCCCAGGATAATTCTGCTCCTCCTGCAACATCCCATTTCAGTTAATGACCACCTCCCGTCTTTGCTCAGGCCAAAAGCCAAGCCCTCATCCTGGGCTCAACCCTCATGTACAGTCATCAGAAAGTTTGCCGTCTCTATCATTGACAGAGGTGGTCAGCTGGCCACCAAAGATCTGTGTCCTCTTTCCATAGCGTTGGTGATGGGAAGTGGCCCACACAGAGACTACATTTCCTAGCCCCTCCTTCACTCAAGTGAGGCCATGTGATTAGCTTTGTGATTAGCTTTGTGATGTGAGCCGCAAGCTGGCCCATGTGGTGAGGAAGCATGTGTATGTTCTCCATGCTTTCTCCATCTGCTTGTTGGATGAAATGGATCTCACAAAGCACTCTGGGGTCCCAGGGGCTGACAGAGGCACAAGATGGAAGGATCCTGGGACCCTGAGTCACCACTTGGAGGAGAAGCACTTGCTCCTCCAGAATACCTGTTTGGACTTTATGTCAAGACCCATCGAGATTTTGGAGTCCACAGTAGTTGTTGTTACCTTGACTGGTACATCTACCTCCAAAATATATTCTAAATCTGTTTACTTCTCTTCATTGATTTCTCATCTTATTTTGAACCACTATCCTCTTTGTCTCCCCTGAAAGTTTATAAAACTCTTCTAACTTATCTTCTTGCTTCTTTTTTAATTTTTAAAATTTTTATAGACAGGTTCCTACTCTGCAGTCCAGGCTGGAGCACAGTGGTGTAATCTTGTCTCATTGCAGCCTTGACCTCCTGGGCTCAAGCAATCCTGCCTCAGCCTCCCAAGTACCTGGAACTACAGATGCCCATCAACACATCCAGCTAATTTTTTTTTAGAGTCAAGGTCTCACTGTGTTGCCCAGGTTGGTCATCAATCTCCTGGACTCAAGCCATCCTCTTGCCTCAGCTTCCCAAAGTTCTGGGATTACAGGCATGAACCAAGCACCCAGCTCTCCTTGCTTCTGTCTGCAGTCTCTCCTCCCCATAGTCTCTTCTCCATACAGCCATCAGAGAGATGCTTTAAGAACCTACATCCTATCACTCCTTTCTCTAAACTCCCTCCAGTGACTTCCCTTGGCATGTAGAGTGAAGCCTGAGCGCCTTACCAGAGCCTGACTTCTTCCCAGCTTTCACTTGTGCTTCTTTCCCCTCATTCTCTGGTCCAGTCAGCTGGCTTTCACTCTTGTTCATCCAACATGGTAGCTGTGCTCCTGTCTGGGAGCCTTTGCGCTTGCGATTCCTTCTGCCTGGACATCTACCCCCGCCCACGTCCCCCCAGATCACTGCTGGCTCCTTGTCTCAGGTCTCAGCTCATATGTCACCTCCTCAGAGAGACACTCCCTGATCACCCTATAGGAGCAATGCCACTTCACTTCCACAACCAATCATCTGTTTCATTGCCCTGTTCTGTTTTCTTCATAGCTCTTTTTTTGAGTTGGGGTCTCGCTCTGTCGCCCAGAATGGAGTGCTGGGCTCCGGGGATCCTTCCACCTCAGCCTTCCAAGTGGCTGAAACTACAGGCGTGCGCTACCACGCCCGGCTAATCTTAATCACTATTTTAAATCGTGATCTTGAATCTCTTTTGAGTGGTCTTAGCTTATAGGACTTAAATTACGCTTCCTGGCTAATGGTCTCTCTCCCCAGCCCTTCTTCGAGACATCCCCATAAGAAAATAAGCTCCGTGATAGTGGAACTGTGTTTGTCTTATTGACAGTTGTTTCTTCAACATCTAGAACAGTAAATGGCAAACAGATGGTGCTCTAGACAGGAAGCAGGAAGAGAAGGAAGGAGGAAAGGGGTGAAAGAAGAAAGAGAGGGAGGGAAGGAGAGAGAAAGCATCATCACAATTAGATGGAGGGCTCTCACAGTGCAACCCAGAGCCCACATAAAGCCCCTGGAGAAGGAGAGGAGTAGGCAGGGGAGAGACAAATGGAAGCTGAACTGGGCAGCACTGTGATGTTCGTAGCAGCCTTAAAGGTCTAGACATTACCTTACCTACTACCCTGGGACATCGGCTTACTATTCTTTGCAAAGCCCCTCTCCCACTCTGGAAAACAAAAAGCAAAACAAAAAACCAGCCGGGCTTGGTGGCTCA
>NW_007249768.1:160302-161185 GCF_000164805.1 Carlito syrichta
GGAGCAGCCACTGCACTCCAGTCTGGGCGACAGAGTGAGATTCCAACTCAATAAACAAAACAAAACAAAAAAAACCCTTTCCCTGTTGAAACTTTACCTATTTGGGACCCAAACTCACTTCCCCAGCCACCCTAAAGTAGCAGGGGCCGGGAGTGGTGGCTCATGCCTGTAATCCCAGCACTTTGGGAGACTGAGGTGGAAAAATTGCTTGAATTCAGGAGTTCAAGACAGGCCTGGGCAATACAGCCAGACCTTGTCTCAAAAAACAAAAACAAAAACAAAAACATTAGCCAGCTGTGGTGATACATGCCTGTAGTCTTGGCTACTCAGGAAGCTAAAGAGGGTGGATTCCTTCAGCCAAGGAGGTCAAGGCTGCAGTGAGCCATGATCATGTCACTTCACTTCAGTCTGGGCAACACAGTGAGACCCTGACTCAAAAAACAATTAAAAAGTAGCAGGGCAGAATTTGAGTCTTAATGCCTCTAAGCCCTGGAAAGATTATAGCGTCTCTTCAGACATGCAATTCAGAAGAATATATATATATATATATATATATATATATGTATGTATTTTTTGAATTGGAGTCTCACTCTGTCGCCCAGGCTGGGGTGCAGTGGCACACTCACGGCCACCGCAGTCTTGACCTGCTGGGCTCAGGCGATTCTTCCAACTCAGCCTTCCAAGTAACTGGAACTCCAGGCTTATGCCACCACACCCGGCTTATTTTTTAAAATTTATTGTAGAGACGAGGTCTCACCAAGTTGCCGAGGCTGGTCTTGAATCCCTGGTCTCAGGCAATTATCTTGCCTTGGCCTCCCACAGTGCTGGGATTACAGGCTTGAGTCACCGTGCCCGGCCTCAGAAAAGTTTTTTTTTTTTTTTG
>NW_007249768.1:161355-162463 GCF_000164805.1 Carlito syrichta
GAACCCGCGGGCTCAGGCAATCCACTCACCTCAGCCTCCCAAAGGCGCGGGATTACAGGCTGAGCCACTGAGCCCGGCAGCAGAAAAATATTAAACTATAACATAATCTGAAGGAGATCTGGTTTTACTCAAGATGATTAATTGAATTTATATATTTATTTATTTTTATTTATTTATTTTTTTTGAGTTGGAGTCTCACTCCGTCGCCCAGACTGGAGTGCAGTGGCCGCTCCTGGCCACCGCAGCCTCGACCTGCTGTGCTCCGGCGATCCTTCTGCCTCAGCCTTCCGAGTAGCCGGAATTACAGGCGTGCGCTACCACGCCCGGCTGATTTTTGATTTATTGTAGAAATGAGGTCTTGCTGCCCAGGCGGGTCTCAAGCCCGCGGGCTCAGGCAATCCACTCACCTCAGCCTCCCAAAGGTGTGGGATTACAGGCTGAGCCACCGAGCCCGGCTAATTTATATATTTATAAGTTACTTATTTTTATATATATATCTCATTTACATACTTATGTATATATATCAAATTCTTTCAAAAATCACTTTGTATGTCGTGGAGCCCTAAATACAAGCATGGACTGCTTGCTGGGAAATTTTGCACTACAGGCAGCGGGGGCATACTCGACTTTGACCTGGGACCTACTTTTATCGACTATGTGACTGTCCTAATGGATACACATGCCTTTCTAAGGAGGAGTCAGCTCCATTGTATAGGTGAGGAAATGGAAACTTGGGCAGGCAGGACCCAGATTTGAACTGAGGTTCATCTGATGCCAACATTTCAGCAACTTTCCTGGGCAGGGGCATCTCTATCCTTCAGCAAATGTGGTCATGATATTAGAACTCCAGCAAATTCCAACTCCACATGGTAGTGCAGAGGGGATGGAAAAGCAAGAGGAGATGCTTCCCTTCAGAATGTGAATATTGTCCCAAGAGAGTAGGTACAACTACTTATTTAGCGTTTCTCAAAAAGGTCTTTGCTGGGTGAATTAGTGGTACGTTGAAAGATTGTTGGGGCCGGGCTCAGTGACTCAGCCTGTAATCCCGCGCTTTGGGAGGCTGAGGTGAGTGGATTGCCTGAGCCCGCGGATTCGAGACCTGCCTGGG
>NW_007249768.1:162647-164609 GCF_000164805.1 Carlito syrichta
GCCAGGAGCGGCCACTGCACTCCAGTCTGGGTGACAGAGTGAGACTCCATCTCAAAAAAAGAAAGAAGAAAGAAAGATTGTGGGGGGCCATTGCCCTACTTGACTCCGGTGTGGCCATGTGCTCATTGAGCTATGGCCAGGCCATGTTTCCTGGCTTTGGCCCTGAGTCTCCTCTTTCTTTCTTTAATTTACTTTCTAAATAAACTGTATTTTCTAATTTTAAAAAAAGAAAGATTAAGCCAGGCTCGGTGGCTCAGCCTGTAATCCTGCGCCTTTGGGAGGCTGAGGTGAGTGGATTGCCTGAGCCCGCGGGTTCGAGACCCGCCTGGGCAGCGAGACCTCATCTCTACAATAAATCAAAAAATTAGCCGGGCGCGGTAGCACGTGCCTGTAGTTCCGGCTACTTGGAAGGATGAGGCAGAAGGATCACCGGAGCCCAGCAGGTCGAGGCTGTGGTGGCCAGGAGCGGCCACTGCACTCCAGTCTGGGCGACGGAGTGAGACTCCGATTCAAAAAACAAAAAAAAAGAAAGAATGCTGGACGAGAGAAGTCAGGCCAGCTGGTTTGCATCCTGGTTTTGCACTACTCAAGAAGTGGCGCTGCTAAGGCAAATGTTTTACCCTCTCCTGGTCCCCATTTCCTCATCTGTGGAATGGGACAATAATGTCTCCCTCATAGGATCGCACAGCCTTAAATAAGGATACCCAACACTGCATGTAGTTGGCACCCAGTGATACTGATTTTCCTTCCTTCCTCTCTCTGTTAGCTTTTTTTTGACCCATAAGCAGCATGTGGTTGTAATAGCAGAATGCAAAAGAAGAAATTGGAGGCAAGAGAGATAGGGCGATCCCTGTTGGAAGAATTTCTGAGGTGGTGTTGTATTCCACATTCAGAAAAAAAAAATGCTCATTTTTGGTTAGTTCCCCAATTTGAATGACTCTGGTTTGAAAGGCAGCTAGTGAACTGTGGCCAAGTTCTGAGTGGCCTTGTATCCAGTATCTCCAACATTCTTTTCTGTGGAAAATGGCTCTTATCTCCTGCCCCAGCCCAGTGAAATTTGTCTCTAGGAAAGACAGCAAGAATATATCGCCAAGCTGTATTGTTCTTATAGTATTTGAAGGAAAATTCCTTGTGCGAGGACAAATTCAGTCTTCAGATCAGTGTTAGATACTACTTAGAGATCTGCAGACTGAGCAGTCATTCTGATCATAAATCTGGTCTTGCTTCAGGGAACTCTTTCAGAACCATACTGTGAAAAGGACTGATGTTCAGAAGAACGCTCACCACTGACTCCCTGACCAGGTTTAAAATGCTACATCCCCAATCCTTGGGACATTTGCCCTCAAGCACAGCTCTTCAATTAATTCTGAAAAGGGCTTGAAGCTTAGGCCACTACTGCTCAAAATGGCCCCATTGTGGACTCCATCCAGTTGAGTGGAAGTTAAAATCATTGTTGGGTCATGGTGGAAATGAGGTCCCTTCTGGGCTCTGGAACAGCTGCAGAAAAGGAAGTGGGTTAATGGATTAATTTTTATTGAGTGCTTCCTGTGTACCTGCACTGTTAGATTCTTTCATACACATCTGCCTAGAAGTTTTGGAAATGGCCGGGTTCGGTGGCTCAGCCTGTAATCCCAGCACTTTGGGAGCAGAGGCAAGTGGATTGCCTGAGCCTGCGGGATCAAGACCAGCCTGGACAACTTGGCAAGACCTCGTCTCTACAATAAAAAGAAAAAAAAAATTTTTGGAAATGCTTTAACCTTGCTTTATTATTTACTGCAGTCTGATCCTCTAAACCATATCTCTGGCAGAGGACGTGGTAGCCAGATGTGAGTTTGAATTCCGGCTACCCACACTAGAACAACAGCTCAGCAAGGGCAATGGTTGTTGGCTGCTGTATCCCCTGGCACATAGTAGGGCCTCAATACATCTTTATTTTTTTTGTGTTTTTTTTTTTTTTTTTTT
>NW_007249768.1:164629-170181 GCF_000164805.1 Carlito syrichta
ACCCCGCCTGGGCAACTTGGCGAGACCTCATCTCTACAATAAATCAAAATGACCCGGGTGTGGTAGCGCACGCCTGTAGTTCCAGCTACTCGGAAGGCTAAGGCGGAAGGATCGCTGGAGCCCAGCAGGTCGAGGCTGCGGTGGCCGGGAGCGGCCACTGCACTCCAGTCTGGATGACAGAGTGAGACTCCAACTCAAAAAAAAAAAAAAATTGAATTACCAAATGGGCTGTTCTTTAAAGTTGTTTCCTCAACAACAAAAGTAGAAAAAGCTAAAACCTATGTCTAGGATTTTTTATTGTTCTAGTTTTCGGGTTGAGGTCTCACTCTGTCACCCAGGCTGGAGTGCAGTGGCACAATCATGGCTCACTGCAACAGCCTTGACCTCCTGGGCTCAGGCTCCTACCTCATCTTCCCACCTCAGCCTCCTGAGTAGCTGGGATTACAAGTGTGAGCCACCATGCCTGGCTTGCTATATTATTTCTTATATTTGCTTGTGAATCTAGTTATTTCAAAGTAAAAATTTTCATTTATAAAATCCTGGCTGGGTGCAGTGGCATTTTGGGAAACTGAGGTGGGAGTATTGCTTGAGCCCAGGAGTTTGAGCAAGACCAGACTAGGCAACATAGTGAGACCCTGTCTCTACAAACATTTTTTAAAAATTAGCCAAGTGTGGTTGCATGTGCCTTAAGTAGTCCCAGCTACTTGGGAGGCTAAGGTGGAAGGATCGCATGAGCTCAGAAGGTCAAGGCTGAGGTGAGCCATGATTGTGCTGCTGTACTCCAGCTTGGGTGACAGAGTGAGACCCCAACTCAAAAGAAGAAAAAAAATAAAAGAGGCTGGGTATGGTGGCTCATGCGTGTGATCCCAGCATTTTGGGAGGCAGAGGTAACAGGATTGCCTGAGCCCAGGGATTTGAGAACAGGAAAATTGGGAAGACCCTGTCTTTACAGTAAGTTAAAAATAATTAGGCCAAGCCGGGCTCAGTGGCTCAGCCTGTAATCCCGCGCCTTTGGGAGGCTGAGGTGAGTGGATTGCCTGAGCCCGCGGGTTCGAGACCCGCCTGGGCAGGCAAGACCTCATCTCTACAATATAATCAAAAAATTAGCCGGGCATGGTAACGCGCGCCTGTAATTCCGGCTACTCGGAAGGCTGAGGCGGAAGGATCACCGGAGCCCAGCAGGTCGAGGCTGCGGTGGCCGGGAACGGCCACGGCACTCCAGTCTGGATGACAGAGTGAGACTCCAAGTCAAAAAAAAAAAAAATTAGGCCTGGCGCAGTGGTTCAAACCTATAATCCCAGCACTTTGGGAGGCCGAGGCAAGAGGATTGCCAGAGACTGCAGGTTTGAGGCCAGCCTGGGCAACATGGTGGGACTTCGTCTCTACAATAAATCAAAAAATTAGCTGGGCGTGCTAGTGCGTGCCTGTAGTTCCGGCTACTTGGAAGGCTGAGGCAGAAGGATTGCCTGAGTCCAGCAGGTTGAGGCTGCGGTAACTGGGACCATGCCACGGCACTCCAGCCTGGGTGACAGAGTGAGACTCCAATAAAAAAAAATTAGCCAGGTGTGGTGGCATATGACTGTCGTTCCAGCTACTTGAAAGGCTGAGCCAGAAGGACCACCTGAGTTCAGCAGGTCAAGGCTGCAGTAGCCATGGTCATGTGATTGTACTCCAGCCTGTGCAACAGAGAACCCCAACTCAGAAAAAAAAAGAAAAAGAAAAAGAAAAAACACATAAAAGCATAAAAGAAATACTACAGAAAGTTTCTATGTATCTTTTCCCCCAGTGGTAACATCTTATAAAACTATAGTACACTATCATGACCAGGGTACTAACATTAATTAATCTATTGATCTTGTAGGATTTCCCTTATTGGATTTTTATGTAGATTAAATGCTATCATGCAAGCATAATGCTTAGCACATATAAGCGTGTTGCAAACATTTAATAACAATAACTAACATCCCATTAGGAGGCAATATAGTGTAGTTCAATGCTTCTCAAAGTGCATTGTAACTATGAGGCTGGGTGCAGCCTGAGAGCCCTTGTTTCTAGCAGGCTCCCAGGGGATGTCTGGTGCAGTTTAGTCTGCAGGCAGCCCTGAAAAGTGAGAGGCATAAGCGGGTGGACCCCAGAATCTGGCTGCCAGGATTTAATTGTTCACCCTATTGTCTTTAAGATCTAGGACAAGTTTTTTAATGTCTCCATGTTTCGGTTTCTTCAAGTACACAATGGAGATACTTACAGTTCCTACCTTATAGTACTGTTGTGAGGCTGAAATTACATAATTATCATAAAGCATTTTGAGTGGTGTCTGGAACACAGTGAGTGCTCACCGAACATTAGTTATCATTATTATTTTAGGTCATTTCTTATTGTTTCCTCTCTCATTGAAATAAGATCATTTTGAGTTTTCCCACTGGTTATTTCACTCCCCAGAAAAGTAGAAATCCACCTGTTCTCACACTATGAGAAAGAAAGAGAAGTTATCGCTAGAAGGGATGTTTAGAGCTCTTCCAAGACCAAAAATTGCAAACATCTGGTGCACTATTCCCTATTGCCTGCCCATAGCAGACATTACTAATCAATCTTGACAGTTTGAGCTTCAACTGTGCTGCCAGAGACCTTCTCAAGAGAGGGCCCCAGGCAGATCTGTGCTCAAAATAAAGCCTGTTTGCTAAACCTGATCTGGTCTAAGCTTCCCACAGATGGGGAGACTTGGACTCAGAGGTGTGAAACGACCCCCATGAGCTCACATTATCCCCTTAAGACTGAGTCCTAACTAGAACCCACATCTTCTGACTCAGTGCTTTTTGTGGAACAAGTTGGAGTGAAGAAGACAAAAGGACAGGAGAGATTTATGCAAACACACTATAAGCAAAGGGACATGGAATAGAAAAATACAGTCTTCATAGGCAGGTGAGTGCATTGAGGAGAACAATAAAAGCCTATGTGTACTGTGAGCAGTTCAGATTAACAGCCGTTGGTGGTTTCCTTATTTGTCCCTTAGAAGTATGACACAGGAGGACAAATTGGAAAATAAGCTACTTACTGGCAATTGGTATGAACAAGAAAACTGTTTTTCTGTAATGTTCACTAATTGAAGAGCCTTAAGAAATAGTCAGGAGTAAATGAAAAGGCAAAGATCTTATTATTGATTAACTGAATTCCTTGGCACCTTCAGCAGGTAGCACTGGTTATGGGCATCTTGAGGCCATCCCACCCCCACCTGCTGGAGTGGGTCATGCTTCTCCTCACTGGGCTGTGCTTGACTTCACGGCCCCTTATAGACATGTGACTTCAAGGCACATCAGCTTTCAGTCATTTCTATGGATTAGTAGAAAGAGAAGAATCAGATTCTCTCTCTAAGCAATTTGAACTAGGAAGGTACGAAAGGAGTCGGTTGTCAGTGGGGCAAAAGCCAAAAGGGATAGTAGGGACGGTGTAAAGGGAGGCAATGCTATGAGAAAATCCTTGGTAGGCAGATGAGAAAGAACTACTAGTAGTTGGGGAAACTGGTCAACAAATTTGTGGTCCATGAGGAGAGGTCCAATAGTGTCTACAAAGCATCCTTCTGTCCTCTGCACTTTCTTTTTTTCTTTTTTTGAGTCAGGGTCTCACTCTGTCATCCAGGTTGGAGTGCAGTGACATAATCATGGCTCACTGCAGCCTTGACTTTCGGGCTCTGGCGATCCTTCTGCCTTAGCCTCTCAAGTATCTGGGATTACAGGTGCATACTACCGTGCCCAGTTAAATTTTGGATTTTATTGTAGAGACAAGGTCTTGGAATGTTGCCTAGGCTGGTCTCAAACTCCTGGGCTCAAGCAATCCTTTCACTTTGGCCTCCCACTGCTCCTGGCTGGTCTTTTTACTTTTAAAAATGTTTTAATATGACAAATTTCAAGCATATGTAAGGGTAGAAGGTGCAATATAATCATCCTTCCACCATCCCACCACCCCTAACTCCTCAATACCCCTTCTGCACCAATCACAGCTTCAACAATGATCAGTTTGGGTCAATTTTGTGTTTTATCTACCTCCATTCATCTGCCTTTTTGTTTATTTTAATTGTTTTTCTAACAAATAAACTTCTGGTACATCTATAAGATCCTCGGTTTGAAATATATTCAGATTAGTGGTCTATGTACAGCTTACCTTCGTTTATTTAGTTGGCTACTTAAGTACATTATATGTTTTTTTTATTTGCCTAATTTTTCTTTAGTTTTTTATACATTTAAAATTTTTTTGTTAAAATATACATAAAATTTATCACTTTAACCATTTTGTGTACAGTTTAGTTGCATTAGCACTTTCATGTTGTTATAAAACCATCACTTAAGTAGGTTTTTTTTTTTTTTTGAATTGGAGTCTCACTCTGTTGCCCAGGCTGGAATGCAGTGGCACACTCACAGCCACCCCAGCGTCAACCTGCTGGGCTCTGGCGATCTTTCCACCTCAGCCTTTCATGTAGCCAGAACTACAGGCATGTGCTACCATGCCCGGCTAGTTTTTGATTTATGGTAGAGACAAGGTCTCGCCAAGGTTCCTGGGCTGGTCTCGAACCCATGGGCTCAGGCAGTCCACTCGCCTCAGCCTCCCAAGATCCTGGGATTATAGGCTGAGTCACTGAGTCCGGCCTGACTTCTTTTTTTCTTTTCCCAGTCAGAGTCTCACTCTGTCGCCCAGGCTGGAGTGCAGCGGCACACTCACAGCCTCATTGCTGGGCTCTGGCGATCCTTCCGCCTCAGCCTTCCAAGTAGCCGGCGCTACAGGCAGACACCACCACGCCTGGCTAAAGATTTCGTTCCAGTCCTCCTAAACCTTTATAGCAAATCTCTTTTTCTCACGCTGACTTGAGTGTGTTGGCACAACTAAAACAGCCAGATTGAAACAACCGGGTTTAGATGTTGCCACAGCTAAGTCACACTAATGCTGATGTAAGGCAAAGAGTGAGATTAATCCTCGTAAAGGTTGAGGACTGGTCACATCCATGAGAAAAGGGTCTCTGTCCCCATGATTTATCTGTAGAGTAAGGCTTGCTTTAAGCAGTGATGGAAATTAAAGAGGCAGCTTTAGGACCTCACACTGACCCAAGATAGAAATCATTTAGCAGCAGACAAATGGCAATGTTGTCATAAAGATCAAATGAGATAATGATATGTGGGAACACTCTGTAAACCCTTGGTCATTTTTATAAATGTGCAGCTGTATTCTTATTGTTATCATTACACATGATCTGGGCAAATCATTTTCCTATTCCTCCATGGTTAAGGTGGGTGTCTGTTTATACGGTGTCTAGCAGGACTGGATTTAAGTCAGGAGGAGTGGAGGGAGATGGGGATATTCATTAAATATCTCTGCCTAGGCCTCAGTCCCTGCAAGTGCTCTTCAAAGTAAAAAGTACTATCTCTGTTTTACAGATGAGAAAACTGAGGTTTGATAATTGACCAGAGTTCTATAACAAACAGAGGCAGAGCCGGGCTCGGTGGCTCAGCCTGTAATCCTGCGCCTTTGGGAGGCTAAGGTGAGTGGATTGCCTAAGCCCGCGGGTT
>NW_007249768.1:170201-171597 GCF_000164805.1 Carlito syrichta
CAAAAAAAAAACAAACAAAAAAACAAACAAACAGAGGCAGAGTTTGGATTCAGCTCTCCCTGAATCCAAAACCCCTTTTCTGTCTTACCACACTTCCTGGAATCTGCCCAAGCCGTCCTCATTCTTTCCTCATTCCCTGTCTGAACTTGGCAGCATGAAAATCTCCTATTTACGATCTTTCTTAGGATTTCTCTCCTCCTAGTGTGAGACTATTGATCAGCTAGCACAGAGGCTTTAGGAAGACTAGGAGCCTTCCCAGCTTTAGTCTACGAATATTAGTCTGGGAACCAGGAAAGCCAGGGTCATCCGTGCTGGGGTTGACCTGTCACTTGGGTCATCCCTTCTCCAGGGGCTCGGTGTGGGTTGGAGGAGCGTGCATTTCACAAGGAGCAGTCACATCCGGGCAACACCTCTACCTGTTTTAGGAAAACCATTTAATCTCCCCGTGAAATGGAACGATTAATACCTGTGCTGCACATCCAGCAGGGGCTAAGATCAAACGAGAAACGGCGCTGTGCCTGGCTATGATCAGATGAGGCAACAGATGGGAAAACAGTTTGAAAACGGCAAAGCTTTTTTTTTTGTTTGTTTCCAGCACGAATATAAGCTGGTATTTATTGTATTGTTGTCATTGCCTTCCAGCAGGGCTCCCTCCTAGGGAAAGCCCTTCCAGTAGGGGCTTCTAACAGTGAGGAGGATTGAGACAGCCAGAAGGCAAGCAACATGAAGCCTTTTAAAGCAAACCAGAGGAAGTCCAGTTTCTATTTATTTTATGAAGTTAGCGGCTGGATATGCTAAGCAAATGTTTTCTTAATTGTGGCAGTGTGAGAAAACAATGGGGCATGAGTTGCCGGGGACGGGGGCGTATCAGGCCCCCGCCCCCTGACCCCCACCACCAAATCTCCAGAGAATGACAGGAAAAAATTAAAGACAGGCCTTTTCTTTTCGTGGTCACATGTCTGCGCTGCTGCTGTAATAAGAACCTGCGCCAATTAGAAACGTTTCACCTCCTCCTCCCTGCCCCGCCCCGGGCGCATTTCAGAGCAGGCCGGGTTGTGGACTCCGGGAGTTTGCCAAACGCAGCAAGCGCTGGTGTGTGAGCGGCTGAAGGGGACGCTTTCTACTCCAGTCTCCCCCGCTCGCTCCCCTGCGCCCTCCCTCCCACACTGTTTTGATTTACTAGGACTTCCTCCTCCAGGCGAGGGAGGGGGCGGGAAGACGCCGCCGAGCGCCCGGGTGTGTGTGTGCGAGTGGAGTGGCGGGGTGCAGAATGCTGTGATGGGAGGAAGCCGAGCCGCGTCGGAGTGCCCAGGACTGCCGCGGCCGTTCTGATCGCAGTGGCGCCCACACAGCCCTCGCGAAGCAAGTGCGACCGATACCTGCAGGTGCGTGTGGC
>NW_007249768.1:172823-183715 GCF_000164805.1 Carlito syrichta
TCTCGTTCGGCCGCGGGGGGGTTGCGGTTTGGGACTGCGAACCGGGGCGGAGGACCGGCCGCCGGGACTGGCGCTTTTCCTCTGGGAGTGCTTCCTGCCCACTCCCCCAAACAACCGCCCTCTCTTCTTGCGGTGTGCGCAGGCCTCGCCGAAAGGCGAAGGGTTTTTCCTTTTTTGTTTCGCTTACAGTCTCCTTTGACTCCTCGTACCGAGACATTTAAATGTCTTAGGTTGTGATGACAGTCCTTGCTGGGCTATTAACTCGGTCTTTATGTGCTTTCTTGGCCGGTGCTCGGCTGTTTAAGCTCGATGATGAAAAAAATCGGTTTCACTTTGATCATCGGTGCTGTCTGTCTGCTAGTTGTATTTCCTTCTCTGTGGTTAATAAGAACCAGCAGCCTGGCGCGGGGGTTGGGGAGAAGTGGAGACGACGCTTCCAGGTTTTATCAGCAGCCGGTTGTCCCCCGGTTTGAGACGCAGTCGTCCAGTGTGTGGAGTTTCAATGTTTTTCTAAACCCTAGCCTACCTTGACGGAAAAGCAGGCTGACGTTCATTTCCTCTGAACGTTCAGAGACACGGAACAATGCGTGTTCATTTGCCCGTTAGGATTTGAAGTCAGCTTTGCATACCGTTTTAGCACGCCAAACTTCAACGCTTTGCTCCAGTCTCTGGAGTCCGCCGACTAGTAGTGTTCATTGGTTCCTGCTGGCATCTAAACTGGAAGACTGCTTTTCAAACCGGGGGACAACCGGCCGCTGATAAAACCTGGAAGAGTCGTCTCCACTTCTTCCCCAGGAGGAAGCCGGGCTCGGGGGCTCAGCCTGTAATCCCGCGCCTTCGGGAGGCTGAGGTGAGTGGCTTGCCTGAGCCCGCGGGTTCGAGACCCGCCTCGGCAACTAGCCGGGCGTGGTGGCGCGCGCCTGTAGTTCCAGCTACTTGGAAGGCTGAGGCGGAAGGATCGCCGGAGCCCAGCAGGTCGAGGCTGCGGTGGCCGGGAGCGGCCACGGCACTCCAGTCTGGGCGACAGAGTGAGACTCCAACTCAAAAAAAAAAAGTCCAGGAGGGAAGCAGAGTGGGCAGTTCACAGAGACCTTTGGGGCCAGTGGCTCTAAAGCTGCCCTGATGATGTGGTCTTGGGTCTTATTTATCATATCTAAATCTCAGTGCTCTAAATTTAAATAGTAGATGTAGAAATACTTTCATCTGAAGCGTCTTGCCTCGCATTCAAGACAGTTTTGTGGTTGTGTGTGTGTGTGTGTGTGTCCTGTTACCTGTGACTGAAAAATCACCTCCCCCAAGGTGGAAGTGATGTAAACCCCTTAATTTGTTGTTTAACTTTGGCAGAATTTTAATCCCAGGCTGATTTCCCCTGTCACCGTTTTTTTACACTTCTGGGCAGCCTGCCTTTGCTTTCCATTTGGAAGGGAATGCAAACTAATTTTTACGTTGACCAAAACACAGTACAATTAAGAAGATAATTCAGCTATAAATAGCCATGGACTACATTCCAAAACTGTGAATGTTGTAGTAAAAACGGCTCTGGCTTGTTATTTGCTCTCTCTGTTACCTACTAGAGTTGTGATCAGAAAAAGTTACTTGTACTTAACCTTTGTGTTTTATTTTCCTCTGTAAGAGGGTGATAAAATCTGTTCCAGTGCATCACAGAGTTTCAGGAATTACAGGGAATAATGTTGCTTTGAAGGTATTTTGTGTTATGTTATTTATAAAAGTCTTTGAACTTTTGAAAGAGCTTCATAAACACACTCATTACCACTTCCCCCAACGGATTTAGAACTGTAACTTTACCTGAAGATTTTAATACTTCTGACAGGCATGATAATTATGAAACAGACTTTCACTTTTTTTTTTTTTGAGGTGGAGTCTCACTCTGTTGCCCAGGCTGGAGTGCAATGGCACGCTCACGGCCACCAGAGTCTCGATCTGCTGGGCTCAGGCAATCCTTCCACCTCAGCTTTCTAAGTAGCTGGAACTATAGGTGCATGCCACCACGCCCGGCTAATTTTTTGATTTATTGTAGAGATGAGGGCTTGTCAAGTTGCCCAGGTTGGTCTCGACCCGTGGGCTCATCAGTTCTCTCACCTTGGCCTCCCAAAGTGCTGGGATTATAAGCCAGAGCCACTGCACCTGACCGTTTTTTTTTTTTTTTTTTTTTGAGTCAGAGTCTCACTCTGTCTCCCAGGCTGGAGTGCAGTGTTGCCCAGGTTAGAGTTCAGTGGCACGCTCATGGCCACCACAGCCTCGACCTGCTGGGCTCCAGTGATCCTTCTGCCTCAGCCTTCCAAGTAGCTGGAACTACAGATGTGCAGTACCACGTCCAGCTAATTTTTTTTGATTAATTGTGGAGATGAAGTCTCACCAAGTTGCCCAGGCTGATCTCAAACTCCTGGACGCAGGCAATCCTCTTGCCTTGGCCTCCCAAAATGCTGGGATTACAGGATTGAACTACCATGCCAAGCCTCTTTGTGGTAATTTTAACATCAAGTTGTCTGTTGCTTGTATGAGACGAGCTGTTGCAACTAATAGAACCTGGTGAAAGAGATTTTTTTTGGTGTTAAGTTTCTGTGGGCTCATTTGTAATTCTTTCAAGTAGCCTATCTAAAGTTAATGAAGTCTATATGCAGGAGTTTAATAGAAAGTAAAGTGAATGCTGCTAATCAGTCTGTGACCATTGCCACATTAGAAAAAAATAAATTAAAAAAACCCAAACCAAAAAAAAATCCCCAACTGACTGGATTGTGGCTCATGCCGGTAATCCAGAATTTTGGAAGGCTGAGATAAGAGGATTGCTTGAGTCCAGGAGTTCCAGACTAGCCTGGGCAACATAGTGAGGCCTTGTTTATACAAGAAACACAGAAAACCCCAGATGTGGTGGTACACACTTGTAATCCCAGCTACTTGGAAGCCGAGGCAGAAGATGGTCTGAGCACTGGAGGTGGAGGCTGCAGTGAGCTGTGATTGGGTAACAGAGTGAGTCTCTGACTCAAAACAACAACCACCTAAGAACTAAATTTCCAAGTCTTTTTTTTTGAGTCTAACTCTCACTGTCATCCAGGCTGGAGTGCAGTGGCACATTCATAGCCACTGCAGCCTCGACCTACTGGGCTCAGGCAATCCTTCCCCCTCAGCCTTCCAAGTAGCTGGAACTATAGACACATGCCACCACGCCTAGCTAATTTTTTTATTTATTGTAGAGACGAGGTCTTACCAAGTTCCCTAGGCTGGTCTCAAACCCCTGGGCTCATGCAATTCTCTTGCCTCTGCTCCCAAAGTGCTGCGATTACAGGCTTGAGCTACTGCATCTGGCGCCAAATCTTGATGGTATAAACTGCTGAGGTGGAAAAAGAAGTAGTTAGGAAAAGAAGGGCCAGGGACTTGAAGGAGGTGCTGAAACCAGAAAAATCCTTTCTAGTTGGCATATAATATATGAGCTCTTTTACAAAGGAAGAAAACCTTGCACAAAAAGTTGTGAATTCAGGAGGTAAAAGTCAAACGTAGAATGCACTTTCTGTGCCTTAGGCTTCAGGTCTGATAACCAGATATAGTCAATCCATGTTATTCGTGGGTTCCATATTTGTGAATTTACCTATTCACTAGAATTGATCTGTAACCCCAGAATGAATGTGTGTAACACCTTCTCGGACATTTGTGGACATGTTCAGGGTGGGGAAAATTGTGAGTCTCCCAATGTTCATGTTTCTAGCTGAGGTTAAACATGGCAATGCTCTGCCTTCTTGTTTCAGCTCTCATACTGTAAACAAGTGTGCTTTTTGCAGTCTGTTTAGCACTACTCCCCGCCAACATTTTTGTGCTTTTTGTTGATGGTTTTACTGTTTAAAATGCCCCTCTCTCCCCCAAGCATGATGTTAAAGTGCTGTGTAGTGTTCCTTAGCCAAGAAGGCTGGGAAGTGCCTCTTGAAGAAAACACGTGTGTTATGAACTCATCCAGATGTGAGTTACAGTGCTGTTGGCCATGAAGTTCAATGTTAATGAATCAACAATAGGTATTAAGTAAGGTGTCTTTAAGCAGAAACACATGTAAAACAAGGTTATGTCCTGATCAGTTGACAAAAATGTGACCAGAGGCTTGAAGGAACCTAACCCTGTATTTCCGCTAGGAACAGTGGTTCAGTATTCACTAATTCAGTGTTTACAAAGATTCCATAGAACCCAGCTACCACAAATAATAGAAATTGACCATATTTACTGATGGCAATCACTAGAGTGCTACCTAATGTTACATTGTCTCATGAGATAGATGAATTTATGTAGACTTTAACAGGCTGGAGTTTGAGATATTGGAATAGTGGAGAGTTAGCCCTGGGATATTGTTAGCCCTGGGGTAGTATAGGAAGTGTGTTAATTTGGACTATGATACAAATTCATGTCTCTTATTCTCAGGAGTAATAGGTCCCTGAGAAAACTGGCACTGGCACTTGTGAGTAGGAAATTTTAAGTATCCAAATCAAATAAATGCGAGAACAATTATATCCTGAGTAAACTAAAAATGCCATAGAATTTCTGTTATATGCAGTGCTATGTAAGTCTGAGATCTTGAGAGAGTGCCAGATTCTAACCACTAGACCACCAGAGACCTGTGTGACCTGAGGTCTTTTTTTGGTTTTTTTTGAGTTGGAGTCTCACTCTGTTGCCCAGACTGAAGTGCAGTGGCACGCTCCCAGCCACCGCAGCCTTGACCTGCTGGGCTCCGGCGATCCTTCTACCTCAGCCTTCCAAGTAGCCGGAACTATAGGAGCATGCCTCCACGCCCGGCTAATTTTTGATTTATCATAGAGACGAGGTCTCAGTAAATTGCCCAGGTGGGTCTTGGACCCATGAGCTCAGGCAGTCCACTCTCCTTGGCCTCCCAAAGTACTGGGATTACAGGCTGAGCCACCAAGCCTGGCCTTGACCTGAGGTCTTAAAGATGAAGAGGATATTAATGAATATTAATGCCATTAGGTAACACTCTAGTTATTGCTGTCAGTAAGTATGATCATTAGTATCCTAAATATGAGAAAGAAAAGCATAGTTCATTTTTATTTGGGTTGACAACAATGTTGAAAATGGTGGACTGCTGAGCAGGGTGGTTCAGCCTGTAATCCCAGCACTTTGGGAGGCTGAGGCAAGAGGATTGCCTGAGCCCGGGGGTTCGAGACCAGCCTGGGCAACTTGGTGAGCCCTCATCTCTACAATAAATCACAAAAACTAGCTGGGTGTGGTGGTGTGTGTCTGTAGTTCCAGCTACTTAGAAGGCTGAGGTGGAAGGATCACCTAAGCCCAGCAGGTTGAGGTTGTAGTGGCCATGAGCATGCCACTGCACTCTAGTCTGGGCAACAAGAGTGAGATTCCAACTAAAAAAAAAAAAAGAATAAGAAAATAAAATGGTGGAAATTGATAATCTGCTCCAAAAGTTCAGACTTGAGTTTTATTTTTTTCCCTTAGATACAGTGGTGTCAGTGTGGGCCCACCATATAATTATGGGGGCACTTTAGGGAGATGGGTGAATGTCAGTCAGCAGTTGGAATTTGCACCAGCACCGGGCAGGCTTGCATAGGGTCATGGAATGTGCTGTAACAAAAGTTTGGTTTTAGCCGGTCTCAGTGGCTCAGCCTATAATCCCGCGCTTTGGGAGACTGAGGCGAGTGGATTGCCTGAGCCCATGGGTTCGAGACCCGCCTGGGCAACTTGGCGAGACCTCACATCTACAATAAATCAAAAAATCAGCTGGGCATGGTAGTGCGTGCCTGTAATTCCGGCTACTCGGAAGGCTGAGGCGGAAGGATCGCCGGAGCCCAGCGGGTCGAGGTTGCGGTGGCCGGGAGTGGCCACTGCACTCCAATCTGGGCGACAGAGTGAGACTCCAACTCAAACAAACAAACAAAAGTTTGGTTTTATACCTCTGAGGCTGTATGGATGGCCCTCAGCTGGCACATAATCAACTTTCATACTAACAGTTTACATAGTTTACACTGATACCAGACTATATTGTAGTAACTGAAGATTTTAGTCAGTATGGTGGCACTAGCTACCAGCTCCCGTTGCCAGGGTAGTTGTGATGACTAAATACTGCATTCCTACCCTCCCACAGGGCTGAGGAGGTCCACGGAGTCAAGCCTGGAGCCACTCTGGCATAAGAAAACTGGAATAGCTGGAACTAGCAAAGGAAGAGAAAAGCTGGAATAGCAAAGGATTCATCTGGTTATGCTCTTTCTTTGCTAGTGTGACTGTTGAAAGAGTATTTTGAATAAGGGCTGGCCTCTGTTTAGAAAGGTAGCATGCGATTTATGGTTATGGGCAGTTCAAGCACAAGGGTGAAGAAATATAATTCACTGCATCGTAACCATTAGCCGTAGACATAGATCTTCTTGGATATGACTGAGTAGATGTCATCCTTCCTAGTACTGAACCTGTTCTTGGAGCCTGAAGTCCTGAGGGCTTTTTCTTGGTTCCTCTGTAACTGCAGCCCCAGGCATCCTTGTGGCTCTGGAGTCTGTTGTCGGTGTTATTTTTCATCACAGTCTCAGCATCAACTGACCTGGTATGATCTTGCTTGCCTTGGTTACTATTAATATGACTGCATGCCTAATATGACTCCATGCCTACTTCTATTAAAAGAAAGTCAGACCAGGTTTGGTGGCTCTACCCGTAATCCCAGCACTTTGGGAGGCCGAGGCAAATGAATTGCCTGAGCCCACAGGTTTGAGACCAGCTCAGGCAACTTGACAAGACCTCATCACTACAATAAATGAAAAATTAGCTGGGCACCATGCCTGTAGTTCTGGCCACTTGGAAGGCTGAGGTGAAAGGATCGCCAGAGCCTAGCAGTTCGATGCTGGGTTGGCTGTGAGCATGCCAGTGCACTCCTGCCTGGGTGACAGAGTGAGACTCCAACTCAAAAAAAAAAAAAAAGTCAAATACAACCACACGCGGTTGGTCACGCCAGTAATCCTCCTAGTGGGAGACTGAGGTGAGAGGATTGCTTGAACCCAAGAGTTCGAGGTTGCAGTGACTGAACCATTGCATTCTAGCTTGAACAACAGAGTGAGACCCTGTCACTAAAAAAAGAAAAGTAAAATATAGCAGCTTGTTTCCCTTTGTCCATTGTAGAAACTGTCACATGATTGCCTGATAAATACCTCAAGATGTAGGGAAAAAAGCATTGGGCTAGAAATCTTGTTTTGTTTTCTTAGATAATTTAAGCTAAATAATTGTGCTTGTCTCCAAAAATTCTTTAGGATGATCAACTTAAGAACAGTAAAAATAGCATTGTATGGTAAATCAGGAGACTTGGGTTCCAGTCTTAGCTTCTTTGGGAGGTCAGTTACATTCTTGGTGTCTTGGTTTTTCATCTTGCAGAAGAATAATCATGTTTGACCATTTGACCTAACTCATAGTTTGGTTGTGAGAATCCAGTGAGGTCATTTATGTGAACATGTTTTGAAAAAGTATATACTAAACATCTGAGATGGTGGTGGTGGCAGAATGAGAAAATCTATTTCTCTCTTTAGTTTATAAGGCATTTTCAGTTACATTATGTCATTTAATCCACATAACTAACTTGTGACCATAAGCGGTTAGGCATTGTTTTTACCATTTTATTTTTTTCTTTCTCTTTTTCTTTTGAGTTGGAGTCTCACTCTGTTGCCCAGGCTGGAGTGCAGTGGCATGCTCACAGCCACCACATCCTCCATCTGCTGGGCTCATATGATCCTTCTGCCTCAGCCTTCCAAGTGGCTGAAACTATAGGCTCACACCACCATGCCTGGCTAATTTTTTGATTATTGTAGAGACGAGGACTTGCCAAGATGCCCATGCTGGTCTAAGACCCCTGGGCTCTGGCAATCCTCTCTTGCATTCACCTGCCAAAGGACTGGGATTACAGGCATGAGCCACTGCGCCCGGCACCATTTTCTTTAAGTGAGGAAACTAGGCCCTGGAGAGGTTGAATGACTCATACCATTAGTGTTAGACGTCTAGAAAAAGCCTAGAGCAAAATAGACTTTCAGGGATTAATTGTTGACTGAACAAGTGAGGGATTTAAAGTAGGACTGAAAGTTAGGTTTTCCAGTGCTAAAATCCTGGCTCTATTGACTTAACAGATGGCAAAGTGTGAGAGGGAAAAAGGATTACACAAATGAAGGGTATTTTTAGCAAGAAGAGCAGTGAGGGATGGTCTGAGAATTGGATGCTATCAGGAAGAATATGTGCTGTAAGAAGATGGTGGGACAGCAACTGGACATGCTGTGGGGGAGGGAGATATAGCTAGAAGGACATGAAAGCTACAGAACTATGCTTGCATGTGGCCACTAGAATCTGGTCACAATTTGGTGTGATTTCTCATTTCAGTTTTCCTCCTCCCTGAGACTGTCAGCCAGTCTAACCAACCACAGTGTGATCTACATTTGGCATAAGTTGCTTGAGGGCAGGGAGTGTACTTTTTTTTTTTTTTTTTTTTTGGTAATGTCTAAGTGTAGTATTTAATAGAATTAGGAGATACCCAGGGAATACCTTTAAGTTATTGATGGGCAAAGACTGTGCACCCCATGCCATGGGGTGCTAGTTCATAGTTTTAGATTTGTGCTACCACTGTACGTTATTAGCTGAGACTGAGTTGGTTTTAGCCTGACGGGGAGATGGAGTTTGGATTCATGATGAGACAGGGCCAACAGGAATTAGGGGTGTTGAATAGTGTGCATCTGGAAGTTGGAGAGGCCGTCATGTATTTAAGATAGTGATGTCTTCCTGTTTCTGACTTAGGGCCAAGTTACAGTATGTGTGGTAGGAATATCAGTCAGTTTGAATGTGATTCCTCCCACTGCCCCCTTCACTGGTTTCTACCTCTAGCCAAGACACTTGCTCCCCTACATTATACTGTAGTTAGCCACTGTCATGAGAAATGTGGAATGAGCACACCTGGTGCTGTAGCTTTTATCTTGGAGAGCTCCTTGGAAAACTTGATAACATATCTTGGAATTCCATTCCCTTACTTGAAAAGCAATGTAATCTAATACACCCTATAATTCTGCCCCGAGATAGGTGCTTTGTCTCCTTGTTGGCCAAAAAGGGAAAGTTCTTTGTGGAAGACCAAAAAATGACTTTCTAATTGGTAGCTGAGCTTGTCTTAGTGCCCCTGAATTTTGGTAGCTTTAAAATTGATACCTATTCATCCCTCATTCTCAGTCGTTTATTTTATTTATTTAAACAGATGATTTTTGGCTTTTTTTGAGTCAGGGTCTCACTCTGTTGCCCAGCCTGGAGTGCAGTGGGCCATGATCACGACGATCATGGCTCATGGCAGCCTCGATCTCCTGGGCTCAGGTGATCCTCAGCATTCTGAGTAGCTGAGACTACAGGCATGCACCACCACACCTGGCTAATTTTTTGATTTTTGTAGAAATGAGGTTTTGCTATGCTGCCTAGGCTGGCCTTGAACTCCTAGGTTCAAGCAATCCACTCTATTGGGCCCACTGAAGTGCTGAGCCAATGCCCCCGGCCTCTTTATTATTATTTTTATTTTATTTTATTTTTTGAGTTGAAATCTCACTCTGTTGCCCAGACTGGAGTACAGTGGCCGCTCCCAGCCACCGACCTCCTGGGCTCCGGTGATCCTTCCACCTCAGCCTTCCAAGTAGCTGGAACTACAGGGGCGCGCGCTACCACGCCCGGCTAGTTTTTGATTTATTGTAGAGATGAGGTCTCACCAAGTTGCCCAGGTGGGTCTCGAACCTGCGGGCTCAGGCAATCCACTCTCCTCAGCCTCCCAAAGACGTGGGATTACAGGCTAAGCCACCGAGCCCGGCTTATGTTTTTGTTTTTTAAGACTAGTCAAGTGCAATAGCGAGAAGGGGAGAAAGAATAGAACAAGGTGTTCAATCTGTAACTGATTGTGAACAATCAATTGAGATAACTCACTACCTTTGCACCAGCCCCTAATTTCAATCTTTGGCTATTTGGAAGAGCATATTATTTGGAGATAAGGGAATTGAGGAAAGAAGTGTGATCTGGCAGAGAAAATATATGACCTTTGCCTTATAAACAACAACAACAAAATAAGTGTTCATTGTTATGTTCAAGTTATGTTCATATTTGATAACCATGAAAAAAGACATAGACCAGAAATAGTACAGTGCCATGCTCACAGCCACCACAGCCTCGACCTGCTGGGCTCAGGTGATTCTTCTGCCTCAGTCTTCCAAGTTGCTGGAGCTATAGGCACGTGCCACCACGCCCGGCTAATTTTTGATTTATTGTAGAGAAGAGGTCTCGCCAAGTTGCCCAGGCGGGCCTTGAACCCGCGGGCTCAGGCAATCCACTCACTTCAGCCTCCCAAAGTGCAGGATTGCAGGCTGAGCCACCGAGCTCGGCTAAGGGTCTATATTTTTGGTTATCATTATATTCTAATGTAAAAACGACCCCAGAGCTAAGAAGACATTATTGGGATGTACCTAGATTTACTTTTCAGTTGCTGGATAATCTTTTGTGAAAGCAGATAATTTATGGTTCATAAAGGAAGTAAAATAAGCCAGATATATCATTCCCCTGCTGAAAGCTTTCCAGACCATTCAAGGGCTTTTCTCAGACCTAGACTTAGACCACAATGTTTCAGGCAGGCTTGTGGGATTTGGCTGTCTGCCTCTGCACACACCCCCTTGCACCCTGCACACCAGCCACACCAGGCTTCTTCCAGATGCAACATCCAGTTTTTTTCTGTCTTGGGTCTTTGCATATGCTGCTTGTCACCCACCCGCCCTGGTCTTTCCGTGGCTAAGTCCTGTCCTCCTCTAGGTGTCAGCTTCCATTCGTCCCTTAAGAAAAATCTTAGCTGGGCTCGGTGGCTCAGCCTGTAATCCCGCGCCTTTGGGAGGCTGAGG
>NW_007249768.1:183917-188490 GCF_000164805.1 Carlito syrichta
AAAAAAAAAAAAAAAAAAAAAGGAAAAATATTCCCAGACCACTCTATCTAAGGAAGTAGTCAGTGCCCTGTCATTTTCAGCCCTTTACTGTCATTTGCAATGTATTTACTATATCTGCATATGTTCTGACAGATTATTATAATACCTATAAAGCCTTTTCACTTCTCAGCATACCTTATGAGGAAGGTAATATTAATATTCCCATTTTCCAGATAAGAAAACAGACATGTGGAGGTAAAGTCACTTCTCAGGCCACCTAGATCGGAAGTGGTTGAGCTATATTCAAACTCACACAGGCAGGTATCTGAAGATGACCTTCTTTCTTTCTTTTGAGTCGGAGTCTCACTCCGTCGCCCAGGCTGGACTGCAGTGGCACATTCACGGCCACCACAGTCTCAATCTACTGGGCTCAGGTGATCCTTACGCCTCAGCCTTCCAAGTAGCTGGAACTACAGGCACATGCCACCATGCCCGGCTAATTTTTTGATTTGCTGTAGAGACGAGGTCTCGCCAGTTTGCCCAGGTTGGTCTTGAACCCTTGGGCTCAGGCAATCCTCTCACTTCGGCCTCCCATACTGCTGGGAGTATAGGCGTGAGCCACCATACTCAGCCAAAGATTACCCTCTTAAGTAACCATGATGCTAATTTGCATCTCCATGTAGCTTGACCCTCTGTTAAATACTGTAGCCATGGTTTTGCCCTCCATGTTTCAGTATGTTTTTTATTGGGTTTATTGTGCCTTGGCTATTGTACAAGATGTAAAATTCAGAAGACTTTTTTTTTTTTTTTTTTGAGTTGGGAATCTCACTTAGTTGCCCAGGCTAGAGGACAGTGGCCACCACAGCCTCAACCTGCTGGGCTCAGGCAATTCTTCTGCCTCAGCTTTCCAAGTAGCTAGAACTACAGGCACATGCCACCACAACAGGCTAATTTTTTAATTTTTATTGGAGAGACATGGTCTTGCCAAATTGCTGGGGCTGGTCTCGAACCCATGGGCTCAGGCAATCCATTTGCCTCTCAAGGTTGGAGTCTCACTCAGTTGCCCAGGCTGTAGGGCAGTGGCCACCACAGCCTCAACCTTCTGGGCTCAGGCGATTCTTCCACCTCAGCTTTCCAAGTAGCCGGAACTACAGGCACGCGCTACTATGCCTGGCTAATTTTTTAAATTCTTACTTGAGAGATGCGGTCTTGCTGAATTGCCGGGGCTCGTCTTGAACCCACGGGCTCAGGCAATCCATTTGCTTCCCAAGGTGCTGGGATTACAGGCTGAGCCACTGAGCCTGGCCCAGAAAACTTTTTAAAAATGACTATTATCTTCGACCTTTATTTGCTTTGTTCTTTTGTGGCTAGATAATACCTTGTCCCTAACCCTCATTTCCAACCTGTATTATCCTTATCTTACACCTGGTTCTTACAGGAGCCTTTACCTAAACCCACCTGTAATTCCTCACTTCACCCCCTCCAGTCAAATCATCCTGCACAGAAGTCCTAAACTAAGATAGCATTAACACCATGTCATCAGCTTCTTCAGGGACTGACGATGACAGCTGTCTGTTGCCTATGACGTTAAGTGTAAACCTTTAGGCCAGCTGTTAGTTCTTTCCTAAAGTCACCCGCATCACATTCGCCTGAACTGAGTTTCTGCTACTTCCTAACTTGGATTCTTCTAACCCGGCTGGTCTCAAGTTACCTGTCCCAGGTGCTCATTCCTGCCTCTGAGCCTTTCCTTAGACTGTGGACCCATCGAAGACAGGGTCCTTATACTTAGGAAATTCACAGACAGTGTGATCCAGGAAAGTAAGGGAGACCAGAGAGGTAGGTAACTACTTGGGGGACGGAAACTGGGGAAGGAAACTTTTGAAGTGACTTTTTGAGACACCCCTCCCCCCAAAACAAACAAAAAATAGATGTGCACACTTTAACTGACGTTGATCTCTCTCTTATCACACAATACACATTTTTGTTTTATTTTTAAATTTAATTTAATTTTATTTTTTGAGTTGGAGTCTCACTCTGTCGCCCAGACTGGAGTGCAGCAGCTGCTCTCGGCTACCGTAGCCTTGACTTCCTGGGCTCCGGCGATCTTTCTGCCTCAGCCTTCCAAGTAGCTGGAACTACAGGCGCACGCTACCACACCCAGCTAATTTTTTGATTTATTGTAGAGAGGAGTTCTTGCCAAGTTGCCCAGACAGGTCTTGAATCCGTGGGCTCAGGCAATTCACTTACCTCAGCCTCCCAAGGCGCAGGATAACAGGCTGAGCCACTGAGCCTGGCTCACATTTTTGTTTTAAATATTTCATCTTTTTTTATCTTCCTTTTAATTTTGCCTATTGTTATCCCATATACTATAGTTTCATGACTATGAGAAGATCATAACTCCTTGGAAGCAAGGGTCATAACTTCTCTCTCTCTCTCTCTCTCTCTCTCTCTCTCTCTCTCTCTCTCTCTCTCTCTCTCTCACTCTCTCAAGCTGCTCAGCCTGGTCCAGGACTGCCTGGACTCAGACAGTCCTCTCCCCTCGGCCTCCCACAGTGCTGGGATTACACGTGTGAGCCACTGCACTTGGCCAGGTTTTCTTTCTTATACTTCTGATTTTATACTTGGTAAATAGACAGTGTGATTCAGGAAAGTAAGGGAGACCAGAGAGGAGAGTGACTACTGATTTTACTCACCTTCCCTTTTTCCAAAAAAAGATGTTTATCTACTTTGAGAAATCGTTGCCCTCCCCGTCACTCAGTCTCCTTTGACTGTCTTCTCATCTCTTGAGACCCACCAGGCTCTGTCGTCTCTGTCTCTTCTTGTATCCTCACTGCTCTCAGCCGACACCCCACGCTGCCTTCTGCATGCCAACTTCCAGCCCAGTCTCCGGCCATCCACCCTGCCTTCAGCTCCCAGGCTCTTCTCTGTTCCACACACGCTGCCACGATCATGTGCCTAGAGCACATGGATGACCAAGTTCTCTCTGCTCAGATGGAGATTTCAGTGGCTCCTTAATTAATGCTCCTCAAATCGAGCCCAGATCCTATTGGAGCCCTCAGTCCTTCTGGGATGTGGCCCCGGTATGAATTTCCATCCTTATCTCTTACTTCCCATTCCCGTTTTACTCTTTTTTTTTTTTGGAGTCTCACTCTGTCGCCCAGACTGGAATGCAGTGGCCGCTCCCGGCTACCGCAGCCTTGACCTGCTGGGCTCCGGTGATCGCCTCAGCCTTCCAAGTAGCTGGAATTACAGGCATGTGCTACCACGCCCAGCTAATTTTTTGATTTATTGTAGAGATGAGGTCTCGCCAAGTTGCCCAGGTGGGTCTTGAACCCGCGGGCTCAGGCAATCCCCTCACCTCAGCCTCCCAAAGGCGCGGGATTGCAGGCTGAGCCACCGAACCCGGCCACTTTGTACATTTTGCCCAATCCGTTATTTCCCTACATGTTCCCTAAGAGATATTTCAGGTTAAAAGAATGGTCAGTGAAGTCTGAGAGATTTTGAGGACATAGAGCTACCATCCTCACTACTTTTGTCTCCCACATAGGGCATAGCAGCCGATACATAGGCCACTTAGCTACCTAAGCCTGACTTGTACCCCACATCTTTAAAATAAAGAGTGGCCAGGCTCGGTGGCTCAGCCTGTAATCGTGCACCTTGGGAGGCCGAGGTGAGTGGATTGCCTGAGCCCGCGGGTTCAAGACCCGCCTGGGCAACTTGGCGAGACCTCTTCTCTACAATAAATCAAAAAAATGAGCCGGGCGTGGTAGCGGGCGCCAGTAGTTCCAGCTACTCGGAAGGTTGAGGCGGAAGGATCGCCGGAGCCCAGCAGGTCGAGGCTGCCGTGGCTGGGAGCGGCCCCTGCACTCCAGTCTGGGTGACAGTGAGACTCCAACTCGGAAAAAAAAATAAAATAAAATAAAGAGAGGAAAATAAAAAGCACATGCAAGAAAACTAGCTACTTAGTTTACTCCAGTCTTCTCCAAACTTACATAGGAAAACATTTTTTGGCTGGGTGTGGTGGCTCATTTCTATAATCCCAGTGGGAGGCTAAGGCGGGAGGATCACTTGAGGCCAGGACTTCAAGACCAGCCTGTGTAGCATAGTGAGACCTCATTCCCCCCAAATATATATACGTGAGCCAGAGTGGTGATACGCGCCTTTAGTCTTAGCTCCTAGGGAGGCTGAGATGGGAGGATTGCTTGAGCCCAGGAATTTGAGGCTGTGGTGAGCTAAGATTACACCACTGCACACCAGCCTGGACAACAAAGAAGTGGTATGTTATCAAGGTGTTTGTTTCAGTTGGTGAGCTAATAGGATGTGTGTGCTTTCCCAATAATTTCTGTGTGTTTAAATAATCCAGAAAAGGGAAACTGGGCAAAAACAACCTAGTTTTCTGGAGTTTTCCTCCAACTTTAAATCTCTTACAGTCTTTGCCTTTATATGCTTGTTGTTATTCAAGGAATCAGTTAAAAATAAAAGTCTAGTCTCATTAAAAAACATGGCACAACCGGGCTTGGTGGCTCAGCCTGTAATCCCGCGCCTTTGGGAGGCTGAGGTGACTGAATTGCCTGAGCCCGCGGGTTCGAGACCC